>NC_066515.1:3930803-3995456 GCF_024679095.1 Eriocheir sinensis
ATCTTTCTTACCAGCAATGCTTTTAGCGTTGCAATTTGAAGTTGTGTTTTTTTTTCTTTTTCAGATGCCCGCAGCTTGTTCATGAAAGAAAAGACACGTTCAGTGGAAGCATTAGATCCAGGATGGCAGATTATGAACTGAACTATATCTGACATGCGTTGATGATTGATGTTTTTTTCTTTGACATGGAATACATCTACCCACCGCTGTTACGTATATCATATGAACATTATTGTTTTATAATTTGTCAATATAAAACTTAAACAAGTGGCACTCGGATAACTCAGTTAATATTATGGTGATATCTGATATATCAGTGTCTCCCTTCCTCTCTATCCCTCCCTTACGGGGGTCCTGTCCTGCTCCCCCCGGCAGAGCTGTCTTTTATTCATATATATATATATATATATATATATATATATATATATATATATATATATATATATATATATATATATATATATATATATATATATATATATATATATATATATATATATATATATATATATATATATATATATATATATATATATATATATATATATATATATATATATATATATATATATATATATATATATATATATATATATATATATATATATATATATATATATATATATATATATATATATATATATATATATATTGAGGGCCTGGATGATAGTCGGCCCTACCCCGTAATGGTGCAGGCAAGTGTTTATAGTGGCGCCATCTTTCACCAACCCTGCCGAGATTACCGGGTTGCTCAGTGTGAAACTCGTCAGACCCCGCTGTAACGATACTTTTTTTGAGTGTGTGTAGCTACATCAATTGTGTGTGTGTGTGTGTGTGTGTGTGTGTGTGTGTGTGTGTGTGTGTGTGTGTGTGTGTGTGTGTGTGTGTGTGTGTGTGAATAATGTTTGTGTTTATGTGTGTGGATGTGAGTATAGTGTGTGTGTGTGTGTGTGTGTGTGTGTGTGTGCACAACATAACAATACGCCTCAAATGATTCAGGGTCTCACTTGGGTTCGTTACAATATCAATGAATATAAATGCGTTCCTCGAATTATATGCACGGCGTTCTTGTGCAATCGAGGCTTTTCGACAAAATTGTAATGTACATGTAAGGAAATATAAGTTATGAATTCTCCCCGCTTCCTACCAGACACTATCTTTACTTTTTAGTTTTGCCTGTCAAAAACTCATGCATTTATAACAGGACCAAAATTACTTATTGTAGTGTACCCTGAGCATTAACAGAATGGTGAGAGCGGAACGCCAGGAACACGGGAGGGGGAAACTGCAGTCAAGTGTTTATCAGCGGTGAAATACAATATCCTTGAGGATGTGCCAGATGTTAGAGTTGATTGATACTTATAATGAGAAGCTGAATCAGTGACTAACTAATATGGTATATTCAGATTTGTCAGCCAGCTGGTTTCGCCAAAAAGCTTGAAATGTTCTTTTAATTATCATAAATTACCTATGTTTCTCTGGGTCTTGTAACAGTTACACTTCAGTACAATAAGTGACACTGCTGTTAATAAAAATGTAGCTGATCATTCTCGTTGTTTTATTTATTTGTAAGCGAGATAAGATATATGTCGTGCGGAAGCCTATACTCATCAGAAATCATTCTCGCATGAAAGCCCTGCGAAATCAAGTCTGAAATGGGCTCTAAATTTTTTTTTTCAGCAAAGGAGGCAGCTCAAGGGCAAAAAAAAAGGAAACAATAATGAAAAAAAGCCCGCTATTCCCTGCTCCTACAAAAAAGCTGAGAGGAATGTCCTGATACCCTCCTCTTGAAAGAGTTCAAGTCGTAGGCAGGAGGAAATACAGATGAACGAAGATTGTTCCAGAGTTTACCTGCGTGAAGGATGAAAAAGTGAAGATGCTGGTTAGCTCGTGCGTAAGGGATTTGGACAATAAAGGGATGAGGTTGATTAGAAAGTCGTGTGCGGCGAGGCCGCGGGAAGGGGGGAGGCATACAGTTAGCAAATTCAGAAGAGCAGTCAGCGTGAAAATATCGATAGAAGACAAAAAGAGAGGCAATATGGCGGCGCAATTTAAGAGGTAGAAGACTATTAGTATGAGGAGGAGAGTTGATGAGACGAAGAGCCTTAGATTCCACTGTCCTAAAGAGCTGTGTGAGTGGAGCCCCCCCACACATGAGATGCATACTTCATACGAGGGCGGACAAGGCCCCTGTATATGGATAGCTACTGTGCGGGGGGGGAAGAACTGGCTGAGAGGATACAGAACGCCCAACCTCGAGGAAGCTGATTTAATGAGAGAAGAGATGTGAAGTATCCAGTTAAGATTTTGAGTTAAGGATAGACCAAGGATATTTAGTGTTGAAGAAGGTGACAGTTGAGTGTTGTTGAATAATAGGGGATAGGTGTTTGGAAGATTGTGTCGAGTTGATAGGTGGAGAAATTGGGTTTTAGAAGCATTGAAGGACACAAGATTCCTTTTACCCCAATCGTAAATAATAGCAAGGTCTGAGGTTAAGCGTTCTGCAGCCTCCAGTCTGGAGTCATGTAATTCCAGTTGAGATGGTCTTCTGTTGAAAGAAGTTGAATAATGCAGAGTGGATTCATCAGCGTATGAGTGGATACGACAGTTTGTTATGGAAATAAGATCATTAATGAATAACAGGAAGAGAGTGGGTGATAGGACAGAACCCTGTGCAACACCACTGTTGATAGGGTTAAGGGAAGAACAGTGATCGTCTACCACAGCAGAAATAGTAAGGCCGGAAAGGAAACTGGAGATAAAGGAATAGAGAGAAGGATAGAATCCGAAAGAGTGCAGTTTAATAAGCAAAGAGTTGTGCCACACTATCGAAAGCTTTTGATATGCCAAGCGCAACTGAGAAAGTTTCACCGAAACGGCTAAGAGATGATGACCAAGAGTTACTTAAGAGAACAAGAAGATCACCAGTAGAACGCCCGTTGCGGAACCTATACTGGCGATCAGATAGGTCAGAAGTGAGAAGGTGTTTTTTAATCTTCTGGTTAAGGATTGATTCAAAAGCTTTAGATAGACAGGAAAGTAAAGCTAAAGGACGGTAGTTTGAGGGATTGGAATGGTCACCCTTCTTAAGCACAGGCTGTATGATGGCGTACTTCCAGCAGGAAGGAAATGTAGATGTTGATAGGCAGAGGCGAAAGAGTTTGACCAGGCTGGTGTCAGCACGGAAGCAAAGTTTTTAAGGACAATCGGTGGCAATCCATCAGGTCCATAAGCCATCTGAGAGTTGAGGCCAGAGAAGGCATAGAACACATTATTATTAAGAATCTTAATAACAGGCATGAAGGAGTCAGAGGGGGGATGAGTAGGGGGAATATGCCCAGAATCGTTCGGAGTCGAGTTTTTTACAGAAAGTTTGAGAGAAGAGTGCAGCCTTAGATAGATAAGAGACGGCGGTGCTGCCGTTAGGGTTAATTAGAGGAGGGAAAGATGAAGAGGTGAAATTGAAGGAGATATTTTTGGCTAGGTGCCAGAAGTCTCTGGAAGAATTAGAGAAAGCAAGGTTTTGACATTTACTATGGATGAAAGAGCTTTTGTTAAGTCGAAGGATATATTTGGCACGATTCCGGGCAGACATGTAAAGTTCATGGTTAGCAGGAGTGCGAATGCTCTGGTATCTTTTGTGAGCTGGTATCTTTGGTAGCACGAGAAGAAGCGTGGTTAAACCAAGGCTTCTTAGCATGAGGAGTAGAGAAAGTACGTGGAATGTGTGCCTCCATTCCAGAGACAAACACCTTTGTGATGGGCTGGGCACACACAGAGGGATCTCTCTCCTGGAAGAAGTAATCATTCCACGGGAAATCGGAAAAGTGCATCCTCAGGCGTTCCACCGAGCCAGAAGCATCGCCTCTTAGGTGGATCCTGAGGCTGTACAGGAGCGATAGTACAGGATACAGGAATAAGGTTATGATCGGAGGAGTCCAACGGATAAAACATTTGACAGAGTAAGCAGAAGGGTTAGAGGTTAGGAAGAGTATGTCTCCAAGACGGTCGGGAATACGTGTAGGGTGCTGGACTAACTGCTGTAGATCATTGAGGAGAGCAAAGTTGTAGGCTTGTTCACCAGGGTGGTCAGTGAAAGAGGATGAAAGCCAAAGCGGGTGATGAACATTGAAATCTCCTAGGATGGATATTTCAGCGAAGGGAGAGTGTGTCAAGATGTGCTCCACTTTAGAGTTCAAGTAGTCAAATAATTTTACATAGTTAGTAGAGTTAGGTGAGAAATAAACAGCACAGATGTATTATTAATAGAATGACGATGGAGTCTTAGCCAGATAGTGGAAAATACTGAAGAGTCAAGGTCGTGGGCAGGAGAGCAAGTGATGTCGGACCGCACGTAAGCGCAACATCCAGCTGTGGACTGAAATTTAGGATAGATAGTTGGAGGGAACAGAGTAGAGATAGCTGTCAGTAGCCGCCGAGACCTGTGTTTCGGTGAGAAAGTGTTGAGTACTTGCCGCCTACGGCGAAATCTGTCAAAACCATTAGGGCGTAAGGCATCTCGACAACCCCCACCTCCCCTTCACTAAGGAGGCGAGGTGTTTGTCTCAGTGAGGTAAGCGGCTTCCGCTTCCAGCATATTATACGCCGCCCTCAATTGACTGCTGGTTGTTGTGTGAGATGATCCAAGACCTTGGGTAGATGCCTGCCGCTACCAGGAGGGTGGGCAGGTCAAAGGTGATGGCGTTTAAGGCCAGGAACTTGGAGCGTAGTGGAACACTATTGGCGGAAACCAATGTCTCAAACGGGCATAAAACAATGGAGGTTCCTCTTTTTGTCGAAATGATTGACGCCCTAATGTTTTTTGATAAATTTCGCCAACGGCAACACTGATACACCCTAAGCAGACACTCAGCAAATTTTGTAATGTAAATATTTAAAAAAAAAAAAAAAAACATTTCTGCTTGATTTCGCAGGACTTTCATGTACGAACGATTTTTGATGAGGATAGGATTCCGCACAGCATTCATTTTATCTCGTTTATCAATAAATAAAACAACGAAAATGATCACCTACACTTCCATTAAGTTTCACTTATTGTACTAAAGTGTAATTGGTACAAGTCTCAAAGAAACACAGCTAATTTACGATAATTGAAAGAACATTCCAAGCTTTTGGGGGAACATAACCAATGCTTTGGCGACACCTGACATTTCTGAATATACCCCATTGGCATGTCAAGCATGTAAGCTACGGCTTGTCTAAGTGGCTTACTAAGGAAGGCACTTACTCTCTGATAGGGATCGTTTGACATTCGGACTGACTGCCCGAGTGACTGACTGACTGAATACTGATTATCATTTTCACCTAGACCTTACCTTCCTATTTCGACCACATACAAAGAACAATAAACAAGCACCACTGCACTCACCACTACCATCCGTACTACCACCGCCACCACCATCGCAGGCACCATCACCACCACCACCACCACCACCGCTGCACACCCCATAACCTTCCTACCGCTACCAGGTAACTCATTTTTAACGCCCTCCACGGTGAAGGTCAATTAGCCTCGTTTAGTCTCCACGCAGACTTCATTATTCCCCGTTCGTCTGAGGCGTGAGCAGGATTTCCTTAACTTGCCATGGAGTGTGGGGAAAAAACAAAAAAAGGAAGGTAAGGGGAGGAGAGGGTTGGAAGAGAAAAAATAAATAGTGAGCACATTCTTGTCACTCGGGTAATGTCGTGTAACACGCATTTCTTCTTTTCCCAATACATTCTCTTGTGCAAAAGGTCGTAAAAAAGAACACTTACATAAATACAATTTTTTTGTGTTTTCATAGTTGTCGGGTATCAATTATTTAAAAGCCGAGTAGACTTTCAGAGCTCCATGTTTTATATCTTTATACATTTATTTATTTTATTCCAGGGAGGTTAGGATGCACCGTGTTTTTATATAACGTATCAGTCAAGAACAAATTATATGTACATATATATATATATATATATATATATATATATATATATATATATATATATATATATATATATATATATATATATATATATATATATATATATATATATATATATATATATAAGAGAGAGAGAGAGAGAGAGAGAGAGAGAGAGAGAGAGAGAGAGAGAGAGAGAGAGATTTCATTTTCTCTACAATTTTCGCCCTTCGGTGGCTTCGTGTTCTAGTATTTCCGTCACATACATAACTAAGATTTTTTTTTGTTTTTACGGATAATATGATACAGACGTAATTACAAGAGAGCGTGTTAGGTATCCTTTCCACGGATTATGTTTTATGTATGCTTCTTAATTTGCTTAGCCTTATCTATGTTGCTATATTTCCTTTTATATTTGTTTTTCCCTGGTCTTTCCAGTAGTGTACAGAAGTAGTATTCTCTTTGTTTTCATTCTTGTCGCCTTCCACGTTTGCATATTCTTGCCTCCTCAGATTTTTTACTTCCAGTATAACTTGTTAGCTTTTTCTTTCCTTTTTTTATTTATATCTCTTGGGTTTTAAGTTACTTCCCTCTCTAATGCAGCATATTCTTGTATATACTTACTCTCTTGTTTTTTTTGTTTTGTTTTGGTCTTTATCATCTTCTCTGTGTACAACAATATATTGTCTTTCTTTACCCCTCTTATTTTTCCTCTCTGCTGCAGTGTCGTTCTCATTCCCTCTTTCTATTCTCTGTATTTTTCTTATCATTTCTACATCATTCATTATTTTTTCCTTTTCATTTTGCATTTTTTTTTTGTTCACACTGTGGCATTGTGTTTGTGTTTTAAGTGACTATCTCAAGCCTGTATTTGTTTACATTCATTACACTATTTTTTTCTTCATACTATAATACCTCTATGGCTGCAACATTTTTCTTTTGGTTTGTTCATTTCATTTTTAGGGGTAACCTGTCCTCTTCCCTCCCTCTGCATTACCTTAAATTTCTTTTTTATGCTTACACTTTTTTTCTGTCATAGAACTTTCAGCACCAGAGGCTACACATTCAAACGTTCTTTTTTTTTCTTTTTTCTGACTGACTCCCGAGGTCTTAGAGCAGTCTTTTTTTTCTTAAGCTTGCATGTTGGCAACTCTTACCTATTTACTTCTTTTTTTTATCTCTACGTCTTTTACAGGAGAAACACGCATCTTAATTGATGTTGTTTTTTACCTTCCACCTCTTCATATCTTAATAAGTTACAGCAGTAATAAAAATCAATAACATAGTTTTGTCTTCCAATCCTATATGATTACATTAGTTATAACACTACCACCACCAGACGCCTGACACGTATTGTACCTTTGAAAATGAAAAAAAAAGATATAAGAAAATAAACTATTCTCATCGCTGTTTTTTTATCACTCCTCTCTAATGCTACCTCGATGACTCTATTATTACCTTCCCTTCTCATATGACAATACATTCCTATCCTCTCTCCTCTTCGTCTTATCAACTCAATCTTTCCTTCCTTTCTCCTTTCTCTTCGATTCATCCCAGCTTCTTCGTCTATCACATGCTCTTCTCTTCCTGCTCCACAGGATCCCATTAACGCAGAGCTAACCCCCGCCACCTTCTACTATTCCTGATCTCTCTCACCTATCCTTTCGCCTCTGCTCCTCTCCACTCCTCTCTCTCTCCACAGCTTCCGCTTAACTAAACTCCCCGCAGAAAGAACCATTAAAAAAAAAAAAACAGGAGAAACGCAGCAGCTTCGCAAACTACCGCCATATGCTTTCCGATTTACCGGTAAAGTTTCACCTTCCGAACAGGCCGGATTTGAATCTCGCTTCCCCCGGCACCGCGTGACCCTTAGCGAAGTCAGTGAACAAAGGGTGACTACGAACTATTTTTTTGCGGGCTTTTATTTTCGTGTGTTTGTTCCCTTGAGCTGTTTCCTGAACTATAAAAAAATTGAGGTTTTGATACACGGAGCATCGAAGGTCACGTGGGGAAATGAAGCAGATCTTTGAGAACAGAGTGAGAGGAAGAGGAGGTGGTAGTGGTGGTTGTGGTTGTGGTGGTGGTGGTGACTAGGATAGGCAGTGAAAGCTAAATGACCCTTACCATGAACCTCGCCGAATCTTTTCTTGGCTTCATTCAATAACATTTCTTATCACCATTGGAGGCGATGATCTTATCTTCTTATGTCTATATAATTTTACACGCCACAATGCAAGGGGATTGCTTCATCGACTGAACACATAAATTATCACTCGAGAAATTATTGTTCAGCGACGTGTATCGAGTTTTCTTGTTGATGTCGTTGGCATTGTCAGCGGTGGTAATTATGTTGTGTTCCTCCTTCGGAATGTGAGAAGAAAGGGACCCTCCAAAGCATGAAAAGTGTCTCAGTGTCGTGCAGCACACCGCCGGGCACGCCGAATTGCCTTCCGTGAAAGCCTTAATAATTTCAGCTGATGTTTGAAGAGGCAGGCTGAGCCGTTCACACAAGGTCTGGTGGGAATGGAGGTCACACGAGTAAACTAAACCATTCCACGAAGCATTCCTCAGTTATGCGTCTCTTTTGCTCCGGGACACACCCTAACGTGCTCTCACAAACACACGGCCTCGCTGCACCGCGTCCACCTAATAAGTGGCTGCATTGTCTTACAAGGGAAAGCAACTCCAACGACTTGGACTGCATGGTGGACACGGCCTCGATATACCGCAGCCTTTTCGGGTGTCCTCTGTTTCTGCACACGCAGGGGTGGGAACAGCGGGCCGCAATTTTCACAGTGACAGTTGTTTCTAAACAGCTCAATATTTTCCGAGACATTGCACGATCTATGAAAATGCAGCCACAATCGGCGGACCGATAGTGAAGCAATCAATTAAGAATAGCATCTAACTTATCAAAAAAAATATGAAGACCGACAACAGAATTCCTATTATTTTCATTGATAGATGGAATAAGACTAACAACTAAAAAGCGACCGACGGCTGGGTGCCCACGCGCTGGCGTTAGGGGCATTAGTGACAACCATCTGTCTGGGGTTGTACGTCCAATCCTCATGTCTTGGCTGAAGAAAATCCGGAGTACTGAAATTTTCAAAATCCTAACACTTTTGTGATACTGAATAATGTGTTTCTGGTGGCAGCTAGAGCAAGAAAATGTCACTCTAAAATGCTCATATGCAAAACAAACAACACGTTTTGTGTCTAAATTCATGTTGTAAGTCTAAAACTTGTAGATATTTGATGAAACAATTGATTTTGTTTTCCACAGAGGCATAAAATAGTTGACTAAACACAATCGTTAAGTAATAACTTTTGATACCAGGAGGATTTTCGTCTTATATCAGAGATTAAGACGAGGTGTCTTTCAAGAAGCTGCTACAAATCAATGCAGCAGTGAACTAGGAAATTTAGTTTTGTTCCAAGAAGACTTATCAGTGATGTTCGGCTTACATTTTTTTTTTCAGCGTGTATACTGACAACAGCAACACCAAAATAATGTGTTGCAGATTCATGGGGTATCACTGGAATGGCTTTCTGTCAAACCGTCGACTACTCCGTGAGACTGATTAGACATAATACCCGCATAGTCCGTCAACGCCAATTCCAGCTGTACAGGCATGTGGCACGTTACCCAAAAGCCGACACTGCTCACCGGGTTGTCTCTGTAAGATACAATCCTGAGTGGAGGAGGCCGAGGGGACGCCCACACAGTTCGTGACTTGAGCAAGTCGATAGAGTTTGCCAGGAGAAAGGGGCCTGAGTGGAGTGTCGTAGGGTAGGCGAGAACACGCGCCCTCCGGCGTATGCCGCATTAATTGACTTAATCCCGCAACTTGATTCTTTATTCAGTCCTTTTTTCTTGCCTGTATTCCTTTCCCAATTATCTTCCCGTTCCATCTTTTTTTCATTCTTTTTTGTTTACTTTTTTATTCATTTCTTTCTATTTTATTTTTTTTGTCGTTCTTGCACTCGTTTCATTGATCTTCATTCATTATCATATTTTTTTGTTCCGCTACTATTAACTTTCTTTATATAAGATTAAACAAATATCCTTAAAGAGTCATCACAGAGGCAGTGCACACCACCTTTTTGATCATTATCTGTGTGTATATATATATATATATATATATATATATATATATATATATATATATATATATATATATATATATATATATATATATATATATATATATATATATATATATATATATATATATATATATATATATATATATATATATATATATATATATATATATATATATATATATATATATATATATATATATATATATATATATATATATATATATATATATATATATATATATATATATATATATATATATATATATATATATATATATATATATATACACACACACACACACACACACACACACACACACACACACACACACACACACACACACACACAAAGAGGGCCCGGAGGACTCACTTTAAGGCGCCGTGATGCGGAGATTCATGGGATAATTATTTATCTAGTCTTTATAAATGTAAACTGTATATTGGTATATTCTAAAACACGGGCGCACGCCGGCACGCATGCTCTCACACACCCACACACACACACACACACACACACACACACACACGCACACATAGAAGTCCCACACACAAGGTAAAATTAAGCCAATTACATCAATGTGTTCATTCGCCATTAGACGAGTTTCAGCGTTTATAAAACCACTCTAGAAAGATTAATTATTCCCACCACAAACAACAGCACAACAATAACAAAGACAAATAAGCTACCTACACTGCTAATACTGAAAACTATTATTAATATTACTAATATTACTAATATTAGTATTACTACTACTACTATTACTATGCCTGCTAGTGCTACTTCGACAACAATAACTATTAGAATCACTATACTACTAAAAATAATACCGTTACTAACACCACTACGAGAACAACAACAACAAAAACAATAAATATTACTTACTACCACTACTACTAATAATAATAATAATGCTACTATACTACTACTACTACTAATTTTATTACTACTACATAAAAGATACCTCCACCCATGTTTATTTTCCCGACGCATAAGCATGGTGGGCTTCATAGCTTGGAGGTCATTAGCCCCACCTCTGTTCGCTAATGTCTGTGGCATCCAACCATATCACTAATACTACCTAGTACTAATTCACCTTTCATCTATTACGTCCAGATCCCCCTTTCCTTCCCTACTCAAGTCACTCCCGACCCACCCTAATGTCACTCTCCACCACTGTGGCCTCACAGTCCATATTGATGTTGGTGGGTTTTGGGCCAGAGTGTCTGGTGCCCCTGAGACATAGGATGGCCGACCTGAGCAGAGAGAACGAGAGGCGGCACCTCGTCCAGGCGACAGCGTGGCTCATTGGCTGATGCTTTTTTTCTGAGATTAGTTCCGCGAGTCGTGCGTATGGAATCATCGGGCCCTGGGACCCATCCCGCCGGATGTGGTGAAGACGAGGGGGTTGAAGTTGCCCTGCTCCACATGTTGGATTATTTCACCGTATGCCCTTGTCTTCTCCTGCTCGTTCCTGTTGTGGGCGGCTTCCAGAGCCAGTTCACGGTGACAGGCAAGCATCGGGTCGAACATGCGGATGTCCATGAATGCCCGCTATCCGCGCACCCAGAATCCGCGGGCACTTACATCAACCCGTGCCTCCTGTGAGGTATTGTCCGTCCTGTACCGAAGGTGTTCGCCGTCCAGGGGAAGCAGTGCCGGCTCGGTAGTGACGTCTTGGTATACCTCCCCGAGCATGCTGGCTGTCAGATCCCTCACTTCATCGTGTCGAATACAGACGAAGCCTCCCTTTTTACATGTTATGGTGTGGGTGACATCCTTTGGTGATTCACATGCACAGAGATCAGGCAGTCCCTCAATCGGCCAGCCATATCTCAGAGCAACGGCGTCGACAAATTCTTGTTTGTTGAGGCTGAAGCTGTTTGCTCTGACTGGTAATGACGTTAGCCAGTTAGAGGCGCCTGCCTCCTGTGCTGTGTGTATTTTTCTACCCATTTCTGTGGACAGGTTGTGTGTAAGACGGTCCAGCTCGTCTTTTTGGGCATGTTGCCTTTCTTCTGAGATATTTCTTTTAATTTATCTTATTTCTGTTTGGTCTATCTCCCCCTCTGCCTCCTGAGCGATGATCCTGTTGATGAGTGACCCGGTAAGGCTGATGAAGTTTTGGTTCTCCTTATCAGCCAGCTTCTCAGGGTTGGTGATCCCCATTCCACCCAGTTTTGGAGGAAGTGCTAGCATATCCATCTCCTCCTCCCCCAAACATGAGATTTCACCAGCGCCGGCAAGAATACATTCTTGACTGCATTTTCCAGTGGTCGGAGGAGTGGACTGATGCCGGGGATGGTGCGCATTAGGAACCTCCACCGATGTTGGATGCCGTGGGTGTACGCTGAATAGGCAGCGTGTGGCTCAGTCTTGGCATTGGCAGACAAAGCTTCTATTTCCTTCACCCATTCAGCTACTTTGTCTCCTATGTACTCCCTCTTATATACCTCTGTCCCGATCTCTGCACCTAAGTGTCGTTGTCCGTTCTTTGTCACAATGACTCTACTTCCTCTAAAAGTTTCTGCGGCATGGTCATAATGTTCAGGTTTGACAATGAGGACAGACTTGGTGACATTAGGGATGTATCCTATCTCAGGGCCGGCGGTGTTCACAGTGTCCCACCCCCTTTTAAGTCTGAGATTTTACCAGCACCTGAGAGGTCATCCGCATTAGCCACCTGTTTCACCCGTGTTTTTGCGTACGCGATTTCATTTTGGAGGACTGATAGGCCCAGGGCGTACATAGCCATGGCTATTGGGTCATCTTGTGTTGTTCCCTCAGATGATTTTAACACTTTCACTTTTCCACTGTGGCTATTTATGTATAAGTCGGTCGGGTATGTGTAGGTATTTTCGACATACATAGGTAAGTTAGGGCACTTGGTTTTAATGTTGTGTATCATAGTCTTTCTATTTATTGTGTTGAAGGCATTCTTGGCGTCAACAAGAAGCACTGCTTGGCACTCCACGTGGTCAGATACCTCCCGCATGGCATGGACTGCTGCTTCTCCTCCTGCCTGCTGCCCCGCACAAACTTGGAGGTTCCCTGCTGCCATTCTCACATCTTCTTTGACGACAGCCATGATGCATTTGCCCACGATGCGTCGCAGGGCTTCTCCGACTCCTATAAGCCTGCATCCCGGCTACTTGTCCAGGGGAATGAGGCGGCATGCAGTCAGGGCGTCCACATAATGGCAGCTGGAGGAGGCGAGTTTTCTTGCCATTGCTGCAATGGTGTTCCGCAAGTCACCAGCTGCATTGCCAAAGTTGACGCTGCTCAGCAAGCTTCGCCATCCCCGTGCATCAAGTCCTGAAGGCCCCGCGCTGCCATGAGTCTGGAGGGCCTTCTTCCACACCATCTCTCCTGTTATCCTTTCATATATAACTGGATTCGGTGGTTGATGACATCCTGCCAGTCTCAGTCCCTTCAGGTCACTCGGTGGAGGATATTTTTTCCCTGAGTTGATTGATCGTGTCCCTGGTGAGTGGAAGCACACCCCGTGTGGAATTTTCTGACAAGGCTCGTGTTGCAGATGCAACGTTGGCTTGTCGCATTTTGTCTGGAAACTTCCGGGCCCTGTCTTCTGTGGAGGTGTTGTTTTGTTGGGGTCCGGGGAGCCTCTCCTGTATGGCCCTGGCTTCTCCAAGGAGGGCATCTAGCTCGTTAGTTTGCTACTACTACTACAACTACAACTACTACTACTACTACTACTATTACTACTACTACTACTACTACTACTACTGCTACTGCTACTATTATGACAGCCATCAACAACATCATTGCAATCACCTCTATAACATTAACCTCTCCACCCTCACGCCTGTCGCCCCGCCTCGCCCCGCCCCGCCCCGCCTTACCTGTAGATGGGCTTCTTGTCGCCGTTCCTGTACCACAGCACCACGTACACTATGTCTGACGCCTCGAAGTTACCCACCTCGCTGGGCAGCACCACCTCGCACCCCGCCACGGCCTCCACGCATCTCCATATGACTGCACGGGGAGGTGAAAAAAGGCGCTGTTAGTACAGATCTCGGCCAGATAGTTGGTTTGTTATTAATTAAATGAGAGAGAAAGAAAGAGAAAGCTAGGACGAGTTACTCTCTGGTTTACTGTATTCAGCTTTACCGAGCAACAGAGAATACACTGAAAGACGCTCCAGCACCCCCCCCCCCTCCCCCCAGCGAGGGATGGAGGTAGCAGAGGAAGGGCTCAGCGTGAGAAGAAACTCGTGTACTCAGGAAGCCCGCCGCCACAAATCAGGAGACAAAAGACAAATGTAAGTAAAGAACATACAGAAAACACGAAAAAAAGTATAGAACAGAAACAATCTTGAGGAGTGCAGTACACTCTCCATGAAAATAGAATAATACTGCAGAAGGAATAACTATACTGGTAGAAAGTAACTTAAAAATGATGAGTTTGAAGGAAATATACAATATAATATTGACTAAAAAATTAGTTCACTATTCCATGAGAAATCTATATTGGTGATTATACATTTCCGACAAAACAAAAACTTACACATACGTAAAAATAAAAAATATACATGTTCACTAAGGCAAACGTAAACGAAAATATAAAATACAAGTCACTTCACTCCCACCCACCCCCAAAAATGAAAGAAGCTACTTTCCCTGACCGCTGCTTTACCTGCAAAGCAATAACAGATCCTGGGGAATGGAGGGCAGGTGAGCCTCTTTACCTGTTTCGCCTGGTCCTCGAATAACTCTCCTCTCTTCCCTCTCAGCCTAGCCATGAAAGGAGAGAAAAACGCAAAAAAAAAAAAAAGTGAGTGAGAGAGGAGATGGGGGAAGGAGGTTGGGATTAAGATGAAAAGGAATAGCTGGAAGAAGGAAAGAGGTGTAATAAGCGGATTAAGATAAGTTTAAAAAAAATTGGAGGCGGCGGAAGAGGAGGAAAAAACTGTGAAAAATACGACATGAGCTTAAAATGTAAGTATTAGACGAGCCAGGTTTTGTCTTGACCAAAGGAAGCATGAAGAAAATGGAGAGAGAGAGAGAGAGAGAGAGAGAGGGGGGGGGAGGGGGGAGCCTTTTCGCCGGGAAGTTGAAGGTGGACGCGTCCAGACAGTCACCGCCTCGTTTGGTACAGCAATGTGAGGAAACTGTCACCAATGTGGAGGTGACACAGGTGCTGGTCGAACGCCTGCTGCGAGGGCTGGATACCCAGAAGACGACTGGCCCCGATGACATCAGCCCGCATCTGCTGAAGCAGTGTACCCACGAACTGGCTGCCCCTCTCTCCACAGTCTTCTCTGCCTGCCTCCGGGAAAACATCTGGCCATCAGCGTGGAAAAAGGCTCGGGTGGTTCCGTCCACAAGAGGAGCTCCAGATCTGACCCCCAGAATTACCGGCCCATCTCCCTGCTCTCTGTGGTGGGCAGAGTATTCGAGAGAGTTGTGGCAGACGTAGTCTGTCGCCATCTCAAGGACAATTACCTCCTCTCAGACCAACAGTTTGGGTTCAGACCTGGCCGGTCCACCTCTGATCTGCTCATGCTTCTCACCAAGAGCTGACATGACGCCCTTGACGACGGCCTGGACATTGTCGTGGTGGCTCTGGACATAGCGGGTACTTTCGACAGAGTGTGGCACTGTGGCCTCCTCAAGGAACTCCGCGCAAAGGGCATCGAAGGTGACCTCCTGCAGCTCCTGGGAGACTACCTGCAAGGGAGGACTCTCCAGGTCGTCGTTAACGGGCAGGCATCTGAGTCCCTGCCAGTTGATGTATCAATGCCACAGGGTTCAGTGCTGGGGCCAGTCCTGTGGAATATTTACGTGGACGACCTTCTTCGGCAGCTGCCAGCAGTCTCAGCTTAGGCTGATGATTGCACTCTCTCCTGCACCTACCCCCGACAAGACAGTGGGCGAGCTGCTGACGAGGTCAATCAGCAGCTGACGGTGCTACAGGAGTTGGGTGCCCGCTGGCAGGTGACCTTTGCCCCGGAGAAAACCCAGGCAACGGTGGTATCCCGACCCCCCACTGCCGGACCAGCAGTGGAGTGACAGATGCTGCACGCTGCTGGTGGAGGCAAGAGGGAGGGGGGAGGGACGTTACGTCGCGTATTTTACACGTATTTTAGGGCGAACCTTTGACAAATTTTACGGGCTAGTTTTGTGATTAATTGAAAAATGCGCTCCCTACAATTTTAAGATACTGAATTTTATCTGCTTGACCATTCAGATAACAAAATACCGTACAGAACAAATGCCGTTCCGTATTGGTTCAAAACGGAACGATACATTTCATTCTCGAATACAGAGCGATTCCGTATTTTAATCAACGGCAAGACTGCCGCCAAGACAGTCGCCAAGACAGTCGCGAAGACTGTCAGGAAGACCATCGGCCAACTCCTTGGCAACTGTCGGCCAGCTAGTCGGCCAACCAGTTGACAGACAATCTGGAAGACTGTCGTCAAGACTGTCGGCCAATCGGTCGGCAGATTCGTGGTTGTCGTAGACATGGCGCCATTTCAAAAATTGACCGTTGAGACTCGTCTTGAGACTAGTTGGCAGCATGTTGCAGACATTCTGCCAACTAGTTGGCCTAGTGTCCTGGACAGTCGGCAATCATGGTAGCCGACACCAAGACGCCAAAAAATTATTGGAGCGTGGGAGCCGACTTATCAAATGCAGAAGTCGCTGGGTTGTCGTGGCCCAGAGTCGGCACAGTGTGAACGGGGCTTAGGACATTCGGCCAACTAGTTGCCAGCATGTCGTGCTAACCCTCACGACTCCAGACTCCCGTCACGACGTCGGCGCAGCATTCGGCAACTGTCTCAATACCTCTTTCAAGACATGCTCGACCCTTTTACATCAACACCCAAGACCACGTGTACCCTAGAGTCGTGGGTAGTCGCGGCCCAGAGTCGGCAGAGTGTGAACGGGGCTTTACACCCCAATAATCAAAGCGCTTTAAAGTCGCCCTAAGCCCCGTTTCGCGTGAAGCTGCAGGCGCCATCAATGCTCAGGATTTTGGCAGCACCCTCCTGTGCCCCGCTTTCTTTGCGCTCCGTGATCCCGCAGCGCACGAGGCGAATAAAAATGACGAGGAGATAATACGCACGTTTGGCAGCACCGCTCCAATAGTCCTGCAGCGCTAAAGTGAAGGAGGAGCGTGAGTACGGAGGGTAAATTGGGGAGACGGTGGCCAAGTGGTTAGCGTGCGGGCGTGGTGAGCCCGAGAATCTAGCGTGGACTAGGTTCGAGTCCCCACCGAAACACGCTGATTTTTCAAGTCATCGTCGAGTGTTGAAAGATTACCCACATGCTGTCTGGATCTTCAATCAACCTTAACTTCAGCGACTTCGGTCAAGAAGAGCACCATGGGGCAGCACGGGCCAAACAAGAGTCATTCATCACGGCAGCCACTATAAATAAAATTAGCCTGCGCCACTAACGGGCTGGGGCCGTCCATAAGGCCCCTCGAAAAAGGTCACCGGCGCTACAGGCAGCACAAAAAAAAAAAAAAATGATGGCGACTGTTTGATGAAAAAAAAGGAGAGTTTTTTGTTTTAGTTCCCGATAAATACTTTGAACAGGAGGCAAAGCGGCGTGTATCTTTTGTGTGGGTGATAGGCAGACGTCTCAGAATATGCTTATACGGGAAGGTGGTGTGTGTGTGTGTGTGTGTGTGTGTGTGTGTGTGCTTGCTTGCCCATCTCATGAAAAAAAAAATGTAATGTAGTAGATTTGTTGGTAACTTTTAAGCGTTACTTTTAAGGTGGCGAGTGTTAAGTGTTAAGTTTAAGACGCGAACTGTTATCTCACTCGTCACAGGGCCGGTGTTACCGTGGCCTGCTTCACAAATTGATTGTAGTAGGTGAGATAACACAATAGCCTCTTAGTTAAGTGATGTGTGGCCGAGCGGTAGCCGTTATAAGTTTACTTTAGTTCACTTTAGTTCTCTCTCTCACCGGGACATAAAAAGGTGTGAATGTATTTTAACTATATTAACAGCTTTACACAAAAGTTTACAGTTTACGTGAGCGAGTCGCACGCAACGAGAGGCTGCCACACCCAGCACGGAGCGGCTGATCACCGCCCGCTACCTGCTGCCTTCTCTCACGTATTCGCGTTGTTCGCTCGTTTTATTTGCTTGTTAGTTCGTCCGGAAGGGTGTGGGTTCCGGTTGATGACTGCTGATGAAAGTCATCATTTGCTGATCCTAGTGTCAGTTCATCACAGCTTCTCACGGCCAAAAGCATGACGTGTTGTTAAACATCCTGTTGTACGACACCGACCGGGTGTCGCCACACGTACAGTCATACATTCATATACACATAACGATATATATATTACATCGCTTGATCCCCTAGAAGTTGCGACCCCGCGACTTTCCTCACCTTTACACATTTCTGTACCTACCCATGTTACAATCGCCCAAAGTGTACTAATTAAGCGTGGTCTTGTTACAGTTGCTTTAAAGATTATCACAGAAGTCAGAGCCCGTCTAACGATACAACATAGGGAAATGCCAATGATAATAATCATGGAAGTAACAATAAATGGGTAATGTACATACAAGTTGAGGTAAACAAGGCTAGAGTCGTGGACGTGGAAGCTCAGTACTATTCCGAGAAAACAAAATAATAGCTCGAAAAATTATTTACATGATACATCCTAGAAAAATTAAATTGACTAAACTGCCATTAGGATACATGTTAATGGAGCTATTTGGAATATTAAAAAGAAAAAGGATCAATCCTTGAATAAGATCTGCTACACACTGAACCTTCGAGTCACACCTTGACACAAAACTGTGGCAGAGAAACACTCATCCGGCACTCATTCAGCACGCCTTCGAGATGGGCGGGGTACACAACAATAGATAAGGTTGAGTGAAAAGAGGTAATGTTATCCGTAGAGTCTCCTAATAGTTACAATGTGATTACAAGGACAAGTCTGGAGAACCTTAGAAGCATCGGCAGTAAGCACCACAAACTCCTAATACTCCGTTTTTCAGGTCTAGAGTACTATACAAGAAAATCTTGTCACCAAGTTGTGAAATCACTGTTGTAACAAATCTCACTGAAATATATAACTCCAGCATTATTTATTAAAGTAATTCCAGCACTAAAAAACATCAAATGAAAAAGACAAATTTCCATCAATCCCCCGACCGTAACGAACGTGGATGACTGACATCTGTGACGCCAAAAATAATTCCCGTTACGGGTAACAGTGGTATGTCAAGCAAAGGGTAAGCAAGACTTGTCTGCTTACTTCCAAAGCTTACAGGTATTCACATGCTGGTTACCATAGCTGGGCACGATAACATAAAACCTTATTCCCGATAACCGATAACTGATAAGGAAAAACCTAAGCGGTGATAACCGATATTCGTTAACTGGAGACACAAATATAGGCGATAACCGATAACCGATACCCGATATAAATCCACAATTCCGATACTAGCTAGCGATAAGTCCGATAGGCCAGAGTGTCGTTCTAGAAGCAGCGAGGATGGTGGTACTGTATGTTTGATTCTGCTTTCCAGCAACTCTTAATGTGTTAAAAAGCTTTGTGAGACTGTACACACTTACTGGTCTGAGCATGCGCAGTTCACGAGAGACCAGTGATTGTAAACAAAAGCGCCAGCTTTTGACGATATGACACCAAATAACACAACACCAGGTGCCTTCAATACCATGGCATGCTCCCAAACGAATATGGAATATCAAATTTGAGGCAGTGAATATTCATTTTTGGGGCAAAGTTAAATGATTTTTCTCTTTGATATATTGATTTTTGAGTAACAAAAAAATAACCTAGTGTTTTAATATTGATGATCTAAGTATGAAATATCTTCACCGATAATATTTCATACCCCGAAGTTTTTACAATATACAACACCGGGCCAGGCATGCGCAGTAGGGAGACAACGTTTTTTTCTGACAGGCGGAAAAAAGTAGCGATTATCGCTAGTTTGGTTACAAAAGTAACGAAGATACCGATATATATTTAAATAAGTAGCGGATGGCCGATAACCCGATTTTGTTATCAGCGATAAAGTATCGCGATAACTTATCGCGATAATGTCCAGCTATGCTGGTTACAATAAAAGTTAGGGACAACATCTGCTCAACTTTAGTTGAGTCTGTCATTGCAGAGAAAAATGTATGTTTCAAGCAGAAGCACATGAGGTTCAAGGTTAAAAAAGTACCTATCCCTATGTTAGTCTACACCCTCGGTTATTACGGCTCCAATTAAATTTAAGAAGACTGACTGCCTTGCATCAACTCAGCAATAAAAGAAAAATAGTGGGTTAGAGTGAAAAGTATTACTCAAGCACCCCCCTCTCGCATGAAAAAGATGCAGGCAAAAGCTCAGGAACCAAACATAAATTAGTAAATGCGAAGATGCAGGTTATAGTCGTTTGGTGGAAAGATAGACAAAACAGCGTCAGGCTGAACCTCAAGCCGGCGCTAGTCTTTGGAGACGATCACTATGCACCATTCTGTGTAAAAAAAATAGATCAGAGACTGAAACTAGTTTAGAGTCAGAGACTGAGACAAAGGCAGAGACTGAGACAAAGGCAGAGAGAGAGACAGAGACTGAGAGAGAGACAGAGACTGAGAGAGAGACAGAGACTGATAGAGAGGCAGAGACAGAGAGAGACAGACAGAGACACAGAGAGACAGACAGAGACAGAGAAAGACAGACAGAGAGAGAGAGAGAGAGAGAGAGAGAGAGAGAGAGAGAGAGAGAGAGAGAGAGAGAGAGATCCTTTCCATAATGATCTCCCCTCCTCCTGTTCCTCCTCCTCCTCCTCCTTTCCCCTCTATCCCCATCCTCCTCTCCTCCCTCCTTCCTCAAAATATCCTGCGTATGTGAAGAAGAATGAAAGGAAGAAAGAAAAAAAGATATAAAGTGAAAGAGAGAAAGAAATAAGGAAAGAGAGAAAAAGAATGAAAGAGAAAGAAAGGGGAGAGAGAAAAAGAGAAATCAAGAATGAAATAAAGAAATAAAGAGAAAGAAACAAACAAAGAGAGACGGAAGGAGAAAAAGAAAAAGAATCAGGAATGGAATAAAGAAAGAAAGAAAGAAAGAAAGCAAAATAAAGAGAGAAAGAAAGACAAAAGAAAGATAAAAAAAGAAAAAATGAAATAAATAAATAAATAAATGAGAAATAGAGAAGAAAAAAAGGGAAAGGAAGAAAAAGCAAAAATGAAAGAGAGAAAAGGTTGAAAGATAATAGAAGAAGAATTAAAGGGTGAAAGAAAGAAGAAGAATGAAAGAAAGATAAAAAAGAGAAAGAGAAACAAAGAAAGTAAAGAGAAAGAAAGATAGAAAAAGAAAAAAAGAAGGAGGAAGAAAAGAGACCAGAATGAAGGAGAAAGAGAGAGGAAGAATGAAAGAGAAAGAAAGGGGAAAGAAAAAGCAAGTAAGAAAGGAAAGTAGAAAGAAAGAAGGAGAGGAAGACAGGATGAGAGTAAGAAAGGAAGGAATAGAGAAAGAGGAAGATAATTATCTCTGCTAATCCTCCCCCAATGGGAAAACACCTGTGTTTTCCCCCTCTTCATTCATTACTTCCTCCCTCCCTCCCAAATCACACCGCTACTTCTGAGATGCTAACGTGTGAATTTTGTCTTCACTTCTCCCCGGCTCCCGCAGTACGGGGTTCAATCCATGCCCGGCCATAGCACTTAAAGGGTTAAACATCCTGTTGTGCGACACCGACCGGGTGTCGCCACACGTTCAGTCATACATTCATATACATATGACGATATATATATTACAGATTGACCTAAAATATCCATTACGAACTTCACTTGAAAGTGCTCTCTCTCTCTCTCTCTCTCTCTCTCTCTCTCTCTCTCTCTCTCTCTCTCTCTCTCTCTCTCTCTCTCTCTCTCTCTCTCTCTCTCTCTCTCTCTCTCACACAAACACACACACACATACACACACTATATTATGACTCACTTCACTTTGTTCAAAAGGCCATTATTGATATTCTCCTTCTTTGCGTCTTACAAACGTGTCCCGGAATGGCCATCGTCTCGTTCTCCATCATTCAAATAACGCCATATCGATGTTTATGTTTTCATGGCTAGCTGTGTATGTCTTTATGTGTACGTGTGTATACGTGAGCGTTTTTTTTTTTTTTGTGTGTGTGTGTATGTGTGTTTGTGTGTGTGACATTATGTACACAAGAAAAATAAATGGGAGAGATATGTACACGTCTGCTTATATATGCATTAGACCGTCGTATTATGGACATTGCAATCATCTGCCTGTCTGTCTGTCTGTCTGTCTCGTGAATACCACGAAACAGTGAGGGATCCATGGTCTCAGGATTACAACGATATAAGTGTTGGTGGTAATATGGCGGCGGCGGCGGTGGTGGTGGTAATGGTGGTGGTGGTGGTGGGGACGACGGCGGCGGCGACGGAGGGGACGACGGCGGCGGTGGTGGTGGTTGTGGTGGTTTTGGTGCATGGTTGGGGTAGTGGTGGTGGTGAATGTTACGCACGAGAAAACATCATTTCTTTATACATTATTTAAACTTGAACATTTGAGAGAGAGAGAGAGAGAGAGAGAGAGAGAGAGAGAGAGAGAGAGAGAGAGAGAGAGAGAGAGAGAGAGAGAGAGAGAGAGAGAGAGAGAGAGACCGGAGTTGCTGAAAAGGCAGGAAATCTCTCCTTATCGAAAACGTACCATTGTTAAGATAGTGATGTCGAGGTAACGTGTATTGTTTACCTTTTTTGCTTGCACGACGACGACGACGAGGAGGAGAAGGAGGAGAAGGAAGAGGAAAAGTAGTAGTAGTAGTAGTAGTAGTAGTAGTAGTAGGAGGAGGAGGAGCCAATACACTGGAGGGGCTGGGAGTGCCGTGTGTACATACGAAACTCTTTCCTCCTTCACTTTAGGCTCATTGAGGGTATGAGCCGCGACGGTTGATTGCCAGCAGGTGTTATGGGAGGAAGATTATTACGAGCGAAAAAATGAATAAAAGAAGGAAAGGAGGAGTGAGAAACAAGAGGGAGGAAAAGACAGCATAAAGGCAGGAATATCGAATGAAAAGTGGCATAAATACATAATGAGAGCGCTGAGTGGCAAAACAAGTAGCAAGTCTCATAAACTTTGGAAAAAAACGTGCATGAAAGCAAGAATAAGAGAAACGTGCGACGAAAAGAACGTCCATGCACACTCCGTACTCGTGAACGCCGTCCGTGAAATACTTGCGGCAACAACACCAAAGAGGATGCATTGGCCCACTTTAATAATGCATTTATAAGGGAGAAAGAGATCAACGATGAATCTTAACATTTGTTGAAAAAGGTCGAGGAAGAAAAAATATAGGATGAGGACGGGACAAACTAGAACCTCATAAAAAGAGGAACATTGTTGGAAGACACATAAAACAAATTAGACACAAACAGGGAGAGTTTGAAAATAAAAATGGCGGGAAATGGAAAAAAAAAGTCACCACCACCACCACCACCGCGGCACCGCCACCAAGACCATCGCCACCACGACCACCACCATCACCAAGAGAGAGAGAGAGAGCACTCACACGCATGTATCGTTCATCCTCATTCAGTCCGTTTTTTCTACTGACCAACTCTCTCTAGCGTTTTGCCACTTCGCAAAGCTTGTCATAAGCTTGCAAGGCAAACCCCTGTCGAAAGACAGCCCGTAGTAGCCATAGATAGAGGAGTTATTATAAATTTGCTATTACCTTCTCTGTCCTCTCCCGCCCGCCAGCCAACCTTTAAATCCCCGCTGCAACGGTCACCTTACTGCCTCCTCACACCGCACCACGCAACCTCGATCGAACGCCCAACCCCGCTACCCTTACCTTTTTCCCTGAGCATTATTGGTTTCGGAGGACCTGTGGGTGATATACCCAGGTGAACTGACACCGTCCAGCCTCCCTACCGTGCACAATACTCAAGACACGCCTCATTGTTAACATCTCGCGACCCCGTTAAGAACCACCCATACTCGTACAATCGCCCTGTCCACCGTTGCACCGTAACCCAGTTAGAGCACCCCGCAACCCCGTAACTTCAACAGTAACTTTTCCCTACTTATCATATCAATTATTACTACCATTATATTACTCCTTATGTTACTATTATCATACATCCTTTGCTCCTCTAGCTAGCTATGTAATCCTGCAAATAAGGACGCAGGTGGCTGTGATCTCTACCTTCAACTGTAGTTTCTGTTCTGCTCGTATTCTGTTGTTCGGCATGACTAAGCCTAAGGCTGCTTTCCCGGCCTTTCGAGTAGCCCAACAAAACAAATTCGAGACAAGCTACGATGCTGTAATTCTCCTAGAAGACGAGCATCCCGACTTGAATACGAAAATCTTATTAGTTCTGGTGCCCCAAAACGAGGACTCTTACAATACCCTGCATAACATCGCCAACGATCCAACCTCCAGATTACAAATCATGGAGCTCAGCCCTTAAGTATAGACAACGAAGGGAATCGTCATGGGGTATCCACTACGGATGCCTCTCTCAATCTTCCAGCGCCATCCCCTGGTGGAAGAGACCTCCAGGTTCGCCACCTCCCGCTACAAAGAGGAAACCCACCAAGTTCTAGTCACCCTTCGAGGTCCTCTTCCGTCCCATTTGACCTTGGGCAACTGGGGGACTTATTACATTCGCCCCTACACTCCCGAACCAATGCGCTGCTATCGGTGCCATCGTTTCGGCCATCATCAGTCCAGGTGCAAGAGAGAGCCAGTATGCGGAGTTTGCAGTGGCCGTCACCCAACCGCTGTCTCAGCAAATACAAAGCCAAAGAGGAAGTCACACACATATGCCAAAACTGCTCCGGGCCCCACCATGCCTGGAACCCGGACTGTCCCTCACGCATGCAACATGTCAAGCAAGGCCTGGAACATCAGGCGACTTGGGTACAAGAACAACAGCGCACCTCCGATGCACCAGCGCCTTCAGGCACCTTTGTCTGGGGACAGCTGAAGCAAACATCCCCAGCCAACACAGCCTCTTCTCTTGCTCCCGAAAACGTTCCACCATTGACATCCAGCAATATCCCTCCACCCCATACCCCACTACACAACCCTCCACTATACCCACAGAACAAACCCACCAATATCTCTCCACCTCCTGCCTCAATCCCCAACCCTCCACTACTGCCACAGAACGAGCTCACCAAAATCCCGCCGCCTCTTGCCACAATCCACAATCTTCCACCACCACTACATAACGAGGCCACCAGTATCCCTCCACCTCCTGCCCCATTCCACGTCAATCCACTATTGCTACAGGACGACCGGTCTACCGCACCCACCGCTCCTCACAATCCGAAAACGAGTGGATCGTCCCCGACGGGAAAGCTCCTCCTCTCGGTGGCAGACCTCCAATCTTTCGGAGAGGATCTCGCGCTAGCAGTGACCCAGAATCTGGAAGAGCTCCTTGGAGCGAAAATAGATCCAATAACTTTCGAGTTTGTGGCGAACAAAATAGCCAACAAAGCAGTAGCCAAGCTCACGGCACAAAAAGCCATCTCTGAATCCTGTCCTCAAGACCTCTGTACAAACAACGCAACCCGTCCCAGTAAATTCTCAGACTCAGACTCAGACTGTCACAGACCAAGCAACTCTACCGATGCCGCCGCCCGTCCCCTCCGAGTTTGTCAGTGGAACTGCCTCGGAATCAGAGACAAGCGAGCCACTCTGCTAGAGGTAGCCAGCTGAGACGCCGTAGATGTCTTCCTCCTTCAGGAGACTTTATTGCCAGAAGGACTATCCTTTTCCTTCGCAGGTTCCCGCTCCTTCCTCCTCCCTCTCGTCTGCGGCGAGTCGAGAGGCTGTGCTATACTCGTGCGAAACTGTTTCCGCTGCGAGACTGTCACACCATGCATTGCGTGCGGCGACGGGGTAGAAGTCCAGGTTGAACTACTACACCTCCCTGCTCATCCCCTTTACCTCTACAATATATATCGTTCAACTAATGCTGTTCTTGCCTTGGAATAACTTTTCTCATTTGCAGCTGCTGAATTTGTTATATTAGCTGGAGACTTTAATGCCTATCACCCGCTCCTCCACTCCTCAAGGCGCACCAATGTAGCAGGCATCAACCTCCAAGAAACGCTGACTCACGTTGGTGACATGCATCTCACCAACCATCGCCAAAACCCGTGTACAGTACCAAAATAGTCTCAGAACTTGTCGAACCCTTATTCGGACTAGTAAACGTAATTATGAGAAACAAATAGCTCGCGGTGTCAAGACCAACCCCCAAAAGTTTTTCACATACATTAGAACAAAAAAGGAAGTTAAAAACAACATGGGCCCCATAACAGATGAGACCGGATCACTTACCCAAGACTGTCAACACATTGCCAGGATCCTCAATGGTAATTTTGCTTCTGTATTCAAGGTTGAGGATACCGAAGCCATTCCAAAGAGTCCTACCCCACCAAGGGGGATCTCGCCTCTAGAAACTGACGCCATAAGCGCCCACGATGTGAAAAAAGTACCTTGATAAACTCGACACAAATAAATCAACGAGACCCAACAACTTATCCCCTCGGTTATTGAAAGAAGTAAAACAGCAAATACTACAGCCACTTACTAGCATATTTAACCGTCACTACAACAAAACAAGGTACCTGAAGACTGGAAAATAGCGAATGTAACACCTATTTTCAAAAAAGGAGATAAAAGCGTTGCCCTAGACTACAGGCCCATTAATTCAACATCAGCAGCAGGCAAAATTTTCGAATGATCGTTAGAGACAGACTTGTCAGTTTTCTAGATGACAATAATATACGTAATATCGGATGCCCAGCACGGTTTCAGAAATATGCGTTCATGCTTAACTAATCTACTAGACTTCTTTCGAGGTATATTTTAAAACTGGGATGATCACATCCCAAGCGATGTCATATATCTGGACTTCCAAAAAGCCTTTGACAAGGTACCACATAAGCGACTCCTAAAGAAACTACAATCAGCAGGTATAGGAAACAACCTGACTGCATGGATAAGAGACTGGCTTACCAATATAAAACAACGAGTGTTACTCAACGGACAGGCTTCTGAGAGGCTTGCAGTAACTAGTGGAGTACCGCAAGGATCAGTGCCGGACCAATTTTATTTATTTTATACATCAACGATTTAGAAACGTGATTAAAGTCCTCTCTTTCAAAGTTTGCTGACGACACCAAAGTGGATGGAAGGGCCCTCACGACCGCAGATTGCGAAACCATCCAAAAGGACCTTGATCAGATCATTCAGTGGTCAGAAAAAGTGGCAAATGTCATTTAACGTGGACAAATGTAAAGTATTGCACTTTGGATCCAAAAACAGTAACCATACGTACAGCATGCATGGGAAACCACTGCAGGTCGTGCAGGAGGAATCGGCTCTTGGAGTCACCATCAGCAGTGACCTGAAACATGCAAAGCACTGTAAAAAAACATATAACAAAGCCAACACCATGCTCGGGTTTATATCGAGAAACTTCGAGTATAAGACGCCGGAAGTAATGTTGTCCTTGTATAACTCGATGGTAAGACCTCACCTTGATAATGAGGTACAGTTTGGGTCACCTAGCTACAGGAAGGACATAGAATTATTAGACCGAGTTCAGCGACGTGTTACAAAATTATTCCACCCTGAGGGCTCAACCATATGAAGAACGACTCAAGCGACTCAATCTCTTTACGCTGGGAAAGAGACGCTTACGATGAGATATGATACAGGTATTCAAGTACCTGAAGAGCTTCAGCAATGTCAACCACTCCAAGTTTTTGAGCTACAGTCTAACTTAAGAACTAGAAACAACGGTCTACATATTCAAGCGAGGCGGTGTAATACATATATTGACAGGAGTTTCTTCTCAGGCCAAGTCATCCGCCATTAGAATAAGCTTCCCTCAGAAGTAGTTAATGCGAATTCCATCAACTCCTTTGATAATCGAATCGACCGCCATTTCATTGCAACAGGAATAAATTGAATACCGAATTGATTTAATCTTCTCTGCGGGCACCAAGTGACTATCGAGCTGATTAAATCACCGGAGCGGGCAACCTGGTAATGAGCCAAAAGGCTTTAAGTTGCCTGCATTTCCATGTTTCAATGTTTCTCCGCCTCCCCCTCATCCTCTTCCTCCTCCTCCTCCTCCTCCTCCTCCTCCTCTTCCTCCTCCTCCTCTTCCATTTAACTTTTCGCCTCCCTTCCAGATATATTTTTCTTCTTTGACCTTCCTGTCTGCTATCCGTGGAGGGGAGGACGAAGAGGGGTGGGGGTTAAAAGGAGGGACAGGAGGGGAGGAGGTGATGTGGACTGGGAGGAAGGGAAAGGGGGAGGTGGGGAGGGGAAGGGTGAAGGAGAGGGAGAGGAATGGAGGGAGGGAAGAAGAAGAGGGGAATAGAAGGAATCAGGGGGCGGAATAAATGTGTTGGCTTCTGATTTCTCCTAACGCTGATTTTTTTTTGTGTGTGTATGTGTTTGCGGCTGCTCAAATGACACGTTAAACCTTTTCGATTATTATGGTGCGCATTAAAATTCAATGGCTTTCCAGGTTTGACGACAGTGTTCTGATATTTTTATTTCTTTGTTTGTATTTTCACACGAGAACCTTGAAACACATGAACGCGCGCGCGCACACACAAACAAAAAATAGTGAAGTGGTCAGCGGGGTCCCTTCACACCTGAGAGGTCCCTGGTTCGAGTCCCTCACGGAATCTACTTTAATTCATGTTCTCTGTGAACTCGGCAGTTGATGGGTGCCGGGTGCCAATCGGGGGTTGTGCACCGCCTTCCAGCTGTGTGGGGGTGTGAGGTTTAGGCGCAGTCAGAAAGAAATGCATCACTTGTGAGCTCCGGTTCATTCAGGAAGTGTATACTGGCAGGTGATCGCGTGTCTGTAGCTTGATCAGACAATGGTATATTTCACAGACACACACACACACACACACACACACACACACACACACACACACACACGACACGGTAGCTCAGTGGATAGATCGTATGCCTGACAACCAGAAGGACCGGTGTTCGATTCTCCGGCCGGGTGAAGATAAGTTGGGTTTATCTTCTTTCACGTGTAGCCCCTGTTCACCTAGCAATGAGTAGGTACGTGACGTAAGGCAAGGAGTTGTGACCTCGTTGTTGCGGTGTGTTGTGTGTGAGTGGTCTTAGTCCTACCCAAAGATCGGTACTATGAGCTCTGTGCTCTTCTGTAGAGGAACGGTTGGCTGATTCGAGAGAGACCCGTAGCACACCAAGAGGTGAATTACACACACACACACACACACACACACACACACACACACACACACTTATTTTTGAATTGTAACATATAATCTTACAGTTCTCTATTTCTCCTACCATCTGCACCACCACCACAACCACCACCACCTCCTCCTCCTCCTCCTCCTCCTGCTGCTGCTCCTCCTCCTCCTCCTCCTCCTCCTCCTCCTCCTCCTCCTCCTCCTCTTCCTCCTCTTCTTCCACCAGGATCACCACGAAGTCCACCACCGCCACCACTATCCTCCCACCACCCGCCGGACCCTTGACGCCCTCCGCTGCTTCACGCCTCGCTCCACGACTCCACGACTACCCACGACTCTAGGGTACACGAGGTCTTGGGTGTTGATGTGAAAGGGTCAGGCATGTCTTGAGAGAGGTCTTGAAACTGTTGCCGAATGGAGTCGTGAGGGTAAGCACGACATGCTGGCAACTAGTTGGCCGAATGTCCCAGACAGTCGGCAAGACACCAAGACCCCAATAAAACCTCACCCCTTCTTGGAGCGTGGGAACCAACTTGTTAAATGGAAAAGTCGCTGGGTTGTCGTGGCCCAGAGTCGGCACAATGTGAACAGGGCTTAAGACCCCTCGCTCGCGGGAAGACCTTCCTGCTACCACATAATCACACTGCCTTAAGGGGCTCTCACACATTCCCGGTCCCGGTCGCGACCGTCCCCGATGACTCCCGATAAGCCGGTCGCCGGTCGACCGGCTGTAAGATCGGGGGTTGTCGGCGGCAGACCGCCGGTCGACCGCCGGTCGACCCTGAGGACCGTAGACGCAGCCGACCACCGCCGGTCAATTTTAAAATTTTCAAAGATATCGGCGATGCGCCCGGTCGACCGGCGGAGTCGAAAAATGTCGCCGGGCGCCCGGCGCTCAGCCGCCGACACCCACGGCAGACCGGCGGCAGACCGGCGGTCGACCGGCGGTCGACCGCGAGTGAACACCTGTGTCTGACCTGGGGATTAGCGAGGGAGGAAGGAGGAAAACGAAGAGGAACAGGTAGGAGCGAGGATGAAGAGAGAGGAGATGCGATAAAGGAGGAAGAGGAATGGGTGAAAGAGAGAAAAAAATATATATATATATATATATATATATATATATATATATATATATATATATATATATATATATATATATATATATATATAGATAGATATAGATATAGATATAGATATAGATAGATAGATAGATAGATAGATAAATAGATAGATAGATAGATAGATAGATAGAGAGAGAGAGAGAGAGAGAGAGAGAGAGAGAGAGAGAGAGAGAGAGAGAGAGAGAGAGAGAGAGAGAGAGAGAGAGAGAGAGAGAGAGAGAGATGAAGGAGGAACAGGTGGGAGGGAGGAGGAAGAGAGAGAGGAAGGAGGAGAGTGAGGAAGGAAGGGAGAGAGGGTGGAAAGAGATGAAAAGAAAGGAGGAAGAGGAATGGGTGAAAGGAGAGAGAGAGAGAGAGAGAGAGAGAGAGAGAGAGAGAGAGAGAGAGAGAGAGAGAGAGAGAGAGAGAGAGAGAGAGAGAGAGAGAGAGAGAGAGAGAGAGAGAGAGAGAGAGAGAGAGAGAGAGAGTTTTATGCGCACGAATGAATTTAGGTATGAAGCTATTTATGAGGTAATTATAAATATATGAAAATGCAAAGAAAGTGTTTGCTCGTCGATGTGCAGCAGGTCTGCCGCCGGTAGACCGGCGGTCTGCCGCCGGTAGGCCGGCGGTCTACCGCCGACTGACCTGCTGCAGTCGCCGGTCGGAGAAATCGAAAATCGTATATGGTCGCCGGTCTACCGCCGGTAAACCGCCGGCTTACCGGCGGTAAGCCGCCGGTCTACCGCAGGCAGACCAGCGGTAAGCCGCCGGTCCGGGGATTATTGCCTATTTTGTCGGCGGTCAGGCCCCGATCGGCTTATCGGGAGTCATCGGGGACGGTCGCGACCGGGACCGGGAATGTGTGAGAGCCCCTTTAATGAGTTCCCGCGCCCTTCTCGTATGTTCACCTGGCACTCGTGTGGCACAGGTGGAGGCTGTGTATGCTCGTCCTGGTATTTTACTTTCATTGTGTGCTGCAGCCGTGCCACCAGTGGTGTGTGCCGCCCTTGAATCTTTAGCGAGCTTCCCTTGTCTCGCCAGCTTCCCCCCCTGCCTGCCTGCCTGCCTGCCTGCCTGCCTGCCTGCCTCTCTCTCTCTCTCTCTCTCTCTCTCTCTCTCTCTCTCTCTCTCTCTCTGCAAGAGTTAACCAGTTCCTTTATTCTTTCATCTTTTACACTGGTTAGGTCTGGATCAATCTTCCTTCGTCTGTATTTCCTCCGCCTACGACTTGATCTCTTTCAAGAGGAGAGTATCGAGACCCCTCTCCACCCGAAATTGACCTCGCTTATGGCCACTCATCTATACTTTTCTTTACAGGGGCAGTGATTGGCGGTTTTTTTTTATCAATTATTTATTTGCCCTTGAGCTGCTTCCTTTTCTGTAAAAAAAAGTATGCGACAGCGAGCTAATTTATACAATGCCGATGTTCTGTTTCTTCACCTTTATCACCAGTAGCCTGTCGCTTTGTCTTTTAGATTGGCCAAAGGAGTTAAGTTGTTGCTACCGGAATTAAATGACAACTTTCCTGACCTAAGCCTCCTTGGAAACACATACAGAGGAGGGACAGCAGCTCAGGGCGTGACTCAAAGGCAGTCGGTCTCCTGTCAGCGATCTGACTTGGAGATGAGGCAAAGACTACACCGCCTCGCCGCTCCCAAATTGCATGTTTCTAGGCTCAACGTCCTCACTGTTGCTTTTGATCCATCACAACCTATTGTTCATCAGCGTACTGATGTGGAAATCAGTTTTAGCAACGACAACACGGTATTTCTTCATCTCTATGATTATAACTTTTTTTGATCGGAAAGTATCAAAGTAATCCGTGAACCTAAATTTTTGTGTTTGTCTTCATATTTTCATTTACAGAAGCACCAACAAGCTAGTTTCTTTGAATTATATCGCCTCTTGGTGTGTCTGCTTTACCGTCGAAAAGATTTCCCTGGTCTATAAGACATTAAAGTTACTCCCAAACTTCGTCTTGTATAGGTGAAATAACTTTAGGGACAAACAAAGACGCAGAAGAAAGAGCCATGAGCTGCACTGAGCCTCACGTACACAGCCTACAAAGGGACAAGACACCGCTCCGCTACCACCCCACCTTCACCCCGACTACCTCCAGCAACACCACTGCCACTATCTCCTCCGCTACAACAACCACCCCTCCTCCCACACCACCCCTCCCATTCTCCACCTTCACCCCGGGAACCCCCAGCAACACCACTGCCATCATCTCCTCCAACATAACCACCACCTCCACCATCACATCACCACCATCAACAGCAACAACAACAGGAACAATTCTACCACCACCACTACCAACATCGGTACCTCATCAAACCATTCACTTATTTTTCTACCTGGCATCGTCACGCCCACACTCATATATATATATATATATATATATATATATATATATATATATATATATATATATATATATATATATATATATATATATATATATATATATATATATATATATATATATATATATATACTTCGCCTAACACCACTACTGCAAGATTTTTCTGATACTATTACTAAAACAACTGTTCTATTATTACTATTTTTTTCACAACAACAACTACTTCGAACTCCCGCTAACCATGATCTTTTCATTTCTGCCCCGAATCGTGCCAAATCTATTCTCCGACTTACCAAAAACTCTTTCATTGATAGAAAATGCCAAAACATTGTTTTTTTTCTGATTCTTCTCGTGCCTTCTGGCATCTAGCCAAAAACATCTCCAACTTCACTTCTTCAGCTTTTCCTCTTCTCCTTAGTCCTGACGGCAGCACCGCCGTCTCATCTATCTATAAGGCTGAACTCTTCTCTCAGACTTTCTTTAAAAATTCCACTCTGGATGATTATGGGCATAGTCCTCCTATTCATTCCCCCTCTGACTCCATTATACCTGTTATTATGATTCTTAAGAATGATGTTTTATATGCCCTCTCTGGCCTCAATCCTCAGAAGGCTTATGAACCTGATGGAGTGCCTCCTATTGTCCTTAAAACTGTGCCTCCGTGCTGACACCCTGCCTGGTCAAACTTTTGCGCCTCTGCCTGTCAACATCTACCTTTCCTTCCTGCTGGAAGTATGCCTTCATACAGTCTGTGCCTAAGAAGGGTGACCGTTCCAATCCCTCAAACTACCGTCCTATAGCTTTGCTTTCTTGTCTCTCTAAAGTGCCCTCCCCGGGACACACTCATTGTCCTGGGCGACTTCATTGCTACTACTGGCACCGACAGGGTTGGCTATGAGCTATGTGTTGGTCCCCATGGATCTGGTACCAGGAACATCAACAGCTCTCTCATGAATTTTGCAAAATCCAGAAGCTTGAGAATTGCGGGCTCCTGGTAACAGAGACCAGAGCTGCACCGCTGGAGTTGGTATAGCGATGCCGGAGAGGTAGCTAAGGAGATGGACCACGTTCTCGTTAGTACTCGTTGAGGATCCTTCAGAACTGCAGGGTTTACCGGAGTGCTGAGTTTTATGCAACTGATCATAGGCTTCTTGTTGCGATACTGAAGCTTCATGTCAGGTCAAGAAGAATCTCCAGATGCAACACTACTGTGTTCCATCTCGAGAGGCTGAAGGACCTGCCATGTGCTCAGGAGTATGCAGTGACAGTCTCAAATCGGTTCGAAGTGTTTGGCACCCTGGAGGACCCTGTAGAATTGTGGGATACCTTCAAACGTGAGACTCTGCAAGCTGCCAAGGAGTGCATCGGAGAGCGCCCGAGGTCTAGGACTGGCTTTGCCTCGGTGGAGACGCTGGATAATATTGAGGAGAGTCGCGCTGCCAGACTTGCTGGGAACCGGGACCAATACAAGGCTTTGTCACGTAGGACTAGAGCTCTCCTGAGGAGAGACAAGGAGAGGTATGTCAGGGGTCTCGCTGAGGAAGTCGAGGGCCATGTAAATACGAGTGACCTTCGACCTGCTTACCGAGCCCTGAAGAAGCTCCGCTCTAAGTCTCCCTCTCAGATGAGCGCTATCCGAACAGCTGACGGCTGCCTCGTGTCGGACATGGATGGGCAGAGGGCTCGTTGGGCTGAGTACTTTGAGCAACTGTACATGGCGAACCCTCCACGTGGGCGGCTTCCAGTTGCTGGGTTGCAGGTGGCGGATGCTGACCCACACATTGACAAAAGTCCAACCTCTCTGGTTGAGGTCAGAGAGGCTGTGGCCTAGTTGAGGGTAGGGAAGGCACCTGTCACCTGTAACATCAGTGTGGCGCTGCTCAAAGCTGGAGGTGAGGCCATGATCCGCGGGTTGCATGCGGTCTTGACTGCCGTATGGCAGTCCGGTACCATTCCTCCTGATTGGAAGAGGGGGTTGGTCGTCCCTATCTGGAAAGGGAAAGGGGATCGCCAGGACTGCAACAACTACCGTGGTATTACAATGCTCAGTGTGCCAGGCAAGGTGCTTGCCCACCTATTTATGATGCCAATTCGCAGCCAACTGCTGAAGCTGCAGAGACCTGAACAGTCTGAGTTCACGCCTGGCAAGTCAACAACTGACCGTATCCTAGCGCTTCGCGTACTGCTGGAGCGCCGACGTGAGTTTCGACAGGGGATGCTTGCAGCCTATGTCGATCTCAAGAAGGCGTTTGATTCAGTGCATCGTGAGGCACTCTGGGATCTTCTGCGACTCCGTGGGATTCCTGCGAGGACTATTGGTCTGCTGACTGGCCTATATTCTGGGAGAGAGAGTGCTGTGAAGTGAGGCAGGGCTGTATCCTTGCCCCATCGCTTTTCAACACTTGTATGGGCTGGGTACTTGGCAGAGTTGTGGGCCAGAGTCGTTGCGGAGCATCCATTGGCAATACAAGGGTCACTGACCTTGTTTTTGCTGATGATGCAGTAATCCTGGCGGAGTCGCTGGAGGTTTTGGTGATGGCTTTCGAGGCACTGCACGAGGAGGCGAAGCCCTTGAGACTCTAGGTCTCCTGGGCCGAGACAAACGTAAAGGTGTTTGGAGGCTTGCTGGATGACACAGTACAGTCTGTGCATGTGTGTGGCGAGGAGGTTGAGATCTTAGAAAGTTTCACGTATCTTGGTAGAGTACTTCATAACAACGGTGAGTCCTGCCAGGAAGTCTTACGGCGGATTGGTTTGGCCCACGGTGTTATAGACTCGCTCAACACGAGTATATGGCGTTGTCGCTGTGCAGAAGGACAAATATCCGGATCTTGAAGTCCCTTGTGCTCCCTGTCTTCCTCTATGGTTGTGAGACATGGACACTAAATGGGGACTGGGTGCGGCGGATTGATGCCTTTGGTAATAAGCGTCTACGCATAATCATGGGATATCGTTGGAATGACTTTGTGTCAAACCGGCGACTACTCTGTGAGATTGATTCGACATATATTACCTGCATAGTCCGTCAACTCCAACTCCGGCTATACGGGCACGTGGCACGTTTTCCGGAAGCTGCTCCTGCTCCTCGGGATGTCTCTGTAAGAGACAATCCTGAGTGGAGGAGGCCAAGGGGAAGCCCACGGAGTTCGTGGATGGAGCAAGTCGATAGATCCTGCCGGGAGGTACTCGGGTTGGGAAGGGAGCATGCATGGAGACTCGCCCGGAGGGACCCCCGGGCTTGGCGTCGTAGGGTGGGCGAGGCGACGCCTCCCCCGGCGTATGCCCCCATTGACTGATTGATTGATAAAGCTTTTGAATCAATCCTTAACCGGAAGATTCAAAAGCACCTTTCTACTTCTGATCTTCTATCTGATCGCCAGTTTGGGTTCTACTGGTGATCTCCTTGCCTTCCTAACTGACTCTTGGTCATCCTCTCTTAGCCGTTTCGGTGAAACCTTTGCTATTGCGCTGGCCATATCAAAAGCCTTTGATAGGGTCTGGCACAAATCTTTGCTTTCCAGACTACCCTCCTACGGTTTCTATCCTTCTCTCTGTACCTTTATCTCAAATTTCCTCTCTGACCGTTCTATTTCTGCTGTGTTAGGCGGTCACTGTTCTTCCCCTAAACCCATTAACAGTGGTGTTCTGCAGGGTTCTGTCCTATCTCCCACTCTCTTTCTGTTGTTCATTGATGATCTTCTTTCCAAAACGAACAGTCCTGTCCATTCTTACGCCGATGACTCTTCTCTGCATTACCTAACTTTTTTTAATAGAAGACCCACCCAACAGGAACTAAACGATTCCAGGCTGGAGGCAGCAGAGCACTTAGCCTCAGACCTTACTATTATTTCCGATTGGGGCAAGAAAAATCTGGTGTCCTTCAACACCTCAAAAACACAGTTTCTCCACCTATCCACTCGACACAAACTTCCAAACAACTATCCTGTCAAGGTTATGCTTGGGTTAGGTAAATTATGATTAGAGAAGGCGTGCGCGTGCTTCAGTGCCGGCCTAGAGAGCCCTCACTCCGCCTGCGGTTACCACGTGGACCTCCTCCGACGCTGCTGGGCAGAATTGGACCTGCAAGGACGACAACAACACACATATACACACAACCTAACCCAGCCCTTGAGGGTACTTGTAAGAACCTCTACGGGGGTGACTAAGGAGACTCCACTTCTCCCAGGTGCCAGGAACAGTAACACACTTCACAACACTAACACAATATTTATTTACTAGAAGCCCCAACCCACTTCCACACACAACAGGTTACAGTAAGGACAAGCTAACCTAGCTAACTTAAGTTAAAGCCCTGTGGTGGAGATGAGGTTCGATACTTAGCGTGCACGTGGTCAGCCAAAGGACGAGACACTCCTCTCAGCTCCTGCCCGGAACCCGCTTGCAGCGTAAGCACACTCCTGGGTGGGCAGCTAGGGCCCTCTGCATGTAGTCGGCGATGAAACGGCCCCAGGAACCTTCGCGGACACGTGCAGACACAGGAGCAAGCCAGCTGGCAGCAGAGTGAACACCAAGGCAGAAGGAGGGAACGCGTGCAGACGCTACGAGGTCAGGCAACACAAGGCCGAGCCCGGCCAGCAAGGGTCACCACGGACACGCGCGGAAGAACACACAACCCCTCACCTCGCACACACAACAGGGTACTTTGTCATGCTAGCATGCAACATTTATGTAAGCATGAATTATCCTGCCCTCCACTGCTACTCCGATGGGCGTCCTGTGAATTCAAGCTCAGAGTTAACAGATGATGAAGGAAAAGGAGAGGGATGAGCCAACACTGTCTGGCAACTCCGTGCCAGCCGCGGGGCACAGGTCTCCATCCGCGCTGCAACTAGTTCCACCCCTCCAAGGCTGCTGTGGGATAAACGTGATGTTAGTCGGATGTATGACGAGCCAGGAACACTCCAGGAACACCTCTGGACATCCTGCAACATGAAATAAGTGGCATGACACTCACATGATTACTGGTATATCAAGGAAGGAGTCATGCTGGCACTGGAAGAAACGTATCACTACCAGAGAAAATGGTGTGTCATGGGACAGACCGTGACATATCCCCTATTCTTTGACAACATTCAGCTATCACCTTCTTCAACACTAAACATCTTTGATCTATCCTTAACTCAAAATTTCCACTGAAAACCTTATATCTTTTCTCATACTAAATCAGCTTCCGCGAGGCTGGCCGTTCTGTACCGTCTCCGCCAGTTCTTCTCCCCCGCACAGCTGCTATCCATTTACAGGGGCCTTGTCCGCCGTCGTATGGAGTATGCATCTCACGTGTGGGGGGGCTCCACTCACACAGCTCTCTTGGACAGAGTGGAGTCTAAGGCTCATCGTCTCATCAGCTCTCCTCCTCTTACTGATAGTATTCTACCTCTTAAATTCCGCCGCCATGTTGCCTCTCTTTCTATCTTCTATCGATATTTTCATGCTGACTGCTCTTCTGAGCTTGCTAACTGCATTCCTCACCCCCTCCCTCGGCCTCGCCACACACGACTTTCTACTCAATCTCATCCCTTTACTGTCTCAATTCCTTACGCAAGAGTTAACCAGCATCTTCACTTTTTCATCCCTCACGCTAGTAAACTCTGGGACAATCTTCCTTCATCTGTATTTCCTCCTACCTACAACTTGAACTTTTTTCAAGAGAAAGGTATCAGGACACCTCTCCTCCCAAAAATGACCTATCTTTCGGCCCGTCCTCTAACTCTTTTAAGGAGCAGTGAGTAGGGGGATTTTTTTCACATTTGTTTCATTATTTTATGCCCTTGAACTGACTCCTCTGCTGTAAAAAAAAACTACCACTACTACTACTACTACTACTACTACTACTACTACTACTACTACTACTACAATTACTACTACTACTACTACTACTACTACTACTACTACTACTACTAATAATAATAATAATAATAATAATAATAATAATAATTTTTTTTTAACTTTTTTTTACAACAAAGGAGACAGCTCAAGGGCACAACCAAAAAGGGAAACAATGATAAAAAAAAAAGCCCGCTCCTCGCTGCTCCTAAAAAAAAAAAAATCAAAAGAGGTGGCCGAAAGAGAGATCAATTTCGAGAGGAGAGGTGTCCTGATACCCTTCTCTTGAAAGAGTTCAAGTCTTAGACAGGAGGAAATACAGATGAAGGAAGATTGTTCCAGAGTTTACCAGCGTGAGGGATGAAAGAGTGAAGTGAAGATGCTGGTTAACTCTTGCATAAGGGGTTTGGACAGTATAGGGATGAGCATGAGTAGAATGTCGTGTGCAGTGGGGCCGCGGGAGGGGGGGAGGCATGCATTTAACAAGTTCAGAAGAGCAGTCAGCGTGAAAATAGTGATAGAAGATAGAAAGAGTGGCAACATCGCGACGGAATTTAAGAGGTAAAAGACTATCAGTAGGAGGAGGAGAGCTGATGCGACGAAGAGCCTTAGACTCCACTCTGTCCAGAAGAGCTGTGTGAGTGGAGCCCCCCACACGTGAGATGCATACGCCATACGAGGGCGGACAAGGCCCCTGTATATGGATAGCAACTGTGTGGGGGAGAATAAAAGCCGGAGACGATACAGAACGCCCAATCTCGACGAAGCTGATTTAGCGAGAGAGGAGATATGAAGTTTCCAGTTGAGATTTTGAGTTAAGGATAGACCGAGGATATTTAGTGTTGAAGAAGGTGACAGCTGAGTGTTGTCGAAGAATAGGGGATAGGTGTTTGGAAGATAGTGTCGAGTTGATAGGTGGAGAAATTGAGTTTTTGAGGTATTGAAGGGCACAAGGTTCCTTCTACCACAATCGGAAATGATAGCAAGGTCTGAGGTTAAGCGTTCTGCAGCCTCCAGTCTGGAGTCGTGTACTTCCTGTTGGGATGGCCTTCTATTGAAAGAAGTTGAATAATGCAGAGTGGAGTCGTCGGCGTATGAGTGGACAGGACAGTTTGTTATGGAAAGAAGATCATTGATGAATAACAGGAAGAGAGTGGGTGATAGGATTGAATACTATTATTAATTATATTTTACCAGTATTACCACAACAATAACAATCATAACCATTGGCGTCCAGAAGGGGAGTGACGAGTTAGCATTAAGGCCGCGGCACCATTCAAGCCAAGCTTCCTCTCGGAGTTGAACCTTAAACACGAACGTTTACTACGGAAACCATGTTGCGAATAGTTTATAATATTATTTTCTTCAAAAAATTTCACCATATTGTCGCGAATAATAGTCTCCATTAACTTACAATCAACCGATGTCAGGCTAATTGGTCGATAGTTTCCTGGATGAGACTTGTCCCCTTTTTTGAAAATTGGTGTGACATTTGCTAGCTTCCAATCCGACGGAACTTTTCCAGCTGTTAAAAATTTATTGAATATGATGGAGAGCGGTTTACAAATTTGATGTTTGATTTCTTTTAAGATCCGACCTAGGGGTAATTTTGTCTGAACAAGGAGCTTTGCTTACTTTAATCTTTTCAATTGTGCGTAAAATGTCACTTTCTACGATAAGCACGCCACTTAACATCTTTTCAGTCCTTCCAACCACCGGCGGTTGAGGTGATAGACAATCTTCGTCCGTAAATACGGATGAGAAAAAGTTATTTAAGATTGTAGCCATTTCATTTTCATCGTTCGTATGGTTACCATTATCATTAGCAAGCGGTCCGATACTACAGGTGAGTGATTTTTTATTATTATTTACATAGCTAAAAATTCTTCAAGATTTTTCTTTCTTCGTTTTATTAATTTCTTGGTTTCGCAGCGAATTTTGTCAAACTCTAGTTTGTCAGCCTCACTCGGAGTTGAAATGTATCTACTGTATGCGCGTTTTTTAAGAGAGAGGCTATTTTGAATTTCGTTATTCCACCATTTGGGTTTCTTCTTAAAAGTTGAACGTCTGTTTCGATAGGGTAGGCATATGCTTATGGCATTGTTGAATATTGTGGTGAAGGCCCCCCAAGATTTATCAATATCTCTTTCCGCCGAGATTTCAGTCCAGTCAGAATTATTTAGAATTGATCGGAGTCTTACGAAATGCGCTCTCTGATAATCCGGCACCTTTTCTTTACTAGGAGTTACTTTACTTTCTTTCATCTCGATACTGAATGTGATTGTTCGGTGCTCGCTAGAACTAAAAATTGGACCAACATTTATTTCGTTAACTAGATCGGTTGTCGACGAAAAGATAAGGTCAAGTATATAATTTTACCGAGTCGGTTCTTGAACGTGTTGATGTAAATCACTTTCTAATAAATTTGTGTGCAATTTTGAGCCCTGTATGAGAGTTAAACGGTTCACCCCATCTTTTCACTGGAGAGTTAAAGTCCCTCACAATTACTGCCTCGCAACTGCTACTTGTTTCTAATATTATTTCACTTAATGCATGGTCGATATCAAGATTCTGCCCTGGCGGTCTATAGATAAGTCCAACTACTATTTTACGAGATTTATTTTTAATTTCATAATAATATATGTTTTCACGGATACTGGATGGAGAGAGTTGTTGATATAAAAGATAACGCCTCCACACTGTCTGTTCTCTCTTTCATGACTAAAAACGGTATAACACGGTAATCTATATTCCGCAATAAAATCTCTATTTGAAGTGTCCATCCAAGATTATGTGACTCCGATGATGTGGTAATGATTTGTAGCCGCGAGGACGTCTAAGTCTTCAAATTTGTTACGTAGGCTACGGGCGTTTATATAGCAAGCTTTAATGTGATTCGAGTCGGGGGTTTTGCGGGTTGAGTGCTCCCTCACGGTGGAGCTGTTGGTGTTCTCGCCTTTGCGTTTTTTGGCTTTCGAAGAGCCACTTGGTCACAGAGCAGCCTCCCGAAACGGGCTGCTCCAACAGGGTTTAAGTGGATGCCATCGGCAAGTAACAAGTCTGAATCGTAGTAAAAACTGTTTCACAAGTTAGCGAACTGGACGTTTTCTTGTGAGCTAAAGGACTGAATTATGTTGTTCATGCTGACGGCCTTTTTGTAAAAGCTAGATTCGGCACCAACCCTCGGGAGGATTCCCGAGATGATGATGTTACTGGCATCCGTTTTTCGTTTATACTGCTTGATCATGAGGCGGTATTTCTCAAAGCAGTTCCTCAGAACGGGTTGTCTTTACGTCGTTTGAATGACAAAGAGGGTGTTTCGGTCGGTATTTCTCGTGACATCATCGCATGCTGCAGTTATGTCATCCAGTTTGGCACCTGGATAGCAGTAACGTTTTCCGCGGCCGTTTGATGAACGACCACAGAACTCAACCAGCTGGCCACGCACCATGGAGTCCCCAACTAGGCGAGTCTCAAAATCATCCTCCATGGTGTATGCCAGCACCTGGAACCAATTCAAGGTAATGGGGGTCAGTAAATGTTTGGTTGCCTGCTTCAGTTTGGCTCCATTCCTTACAGGCTAGAACCCGACCTCCTGTGAAACAGGACGAGAAGCGTTATGTGAGGCTGGCTGGGAGTTGGCCTGTGAGGCTGGCTGGGAGTTGGCCTGTGAGGCAAGCTGGGGGTTATCCTGTGAGGTAGGCTGGGGGTTAGCTTGTGAGGCAGGCTGGGGTTTAGCTGCGAGACCTGCTGGGAGTCAATTTTAGGCAGGTAACTCGTCCTCCCGTGAAGCAGAAGGGTCATTTAGAGGGGGCACAGCCTCGGTGGAGGGCCTCTCCACCATCGATGTTGGAGTCACAGCCACATTGTTTGCAACAAATTCCTGAAGGGCTTCATATTTCTTTTCAAGATCATTATGTTTGTTTCTCTATTCAGTTACAGCCTTCTTAAGTTGTAAACTTTAAATGCAGAGGCGACAAGTTCTAGTCAGCTGGAAGTGCTGAGCTTCAAATCGTCCGGGACAGACGTCACACTTACAGAGTGTCGAAGGCATTGTTAGAATTTTAGGCAAGTTAACAATTTGGGCTTTTTTTTTTACAACAAAAGAGCCGGCTCATGGGCAACAAAAACACTGTATAAAAAAGCCCGCTACTTGCCACTCCCAACAACAGAAAATAGTAGAGTGGCCAAAAGAGAGGTCAATTTCGGGTGGATAGGTGTCTTGATACACTCTTCTTGAAAGAGGACAAGTCATAGGCAGCAGGAAATACAGACGAAGGAAGGCAGTTCCAGAGTTTACCAGTGTAAGGAATGAAGAAGTGAAGATGCTGGTTAACTCTTGCATAAGGGGTTTGGATAGTATAGGGATATAAAAAATAGTATAGGGATATCAAAAAGCGCTTTCGAAATAACTTAGAGTGAGACCATAAATTGAATTGAATAAAAAAAATATGCATGAAAATTAGATAATCCTGTGTTAGATGCCTCCAACACTGGGAGTTCGCTCCCACAGGGTCTTGAAAACGCCTTAAATACCAATCGCTTGTCCTGAGCCTCGGTCACGAGAGAGACTTTCACAACCCGGCGCTTTTCAGCTATTGTCCTCGTAGTTTTGTACCATAGAACGTGGCCGGGGTAGTCACCCAGAGCAAAGCTGGCAACGGAGGAGAGAAACCAGCAATTCCTTCCCACTTCCCGAATCGTCTAACACAACTCTGCGACCCTTGCGAGGCCTGGCCAGTGCTACCTCTCACCTGGTGTTCTCCACCATCTCTAGAGAGTCTCAGACGCCCTTCCAGAAACCAAAAATCTGAACTATTCCTTTAAGAAAAACCCTCAGAAACTCCACCTAGAAGCCAGAAGGTACAACCTCAAATGGCCCTCGGAAGACATCTTTTTCAGGAGAAAATAACAAGAACCAGCTTTTATGCAGAATAGAGATGGGAGTACCGTCGTTAGAGGGGAGGGACGGGGAGCTCACTTCGACAACTGGTTCCCAGGGAGGCTTATTAGTGTAGAGGTCGCCACACTCCTCTACACCACAGGCCTAAATAATTAGGCAAGGTCCAGCTAATTAGGACCCTGGAACTCCAGCCATTGTCTCATAAAGAGATTCTCTGCCTGCAGTCCAATCCACCACTGCTGCTGCCCAGAGGTTTCACCGTGACCCTAGCACGGGAGACATATCAGGTATTACACCAAGGGTGACCTGAGACTATGCAAGATAGGGACGTCTAGTTCCTTGGGGTGAAAACACTTCACCCGCATTTACTTTTACAGGAGGAGGAGGAGGAGGAGGAGACGAGGAGGAGGAGGAGGAGGAGGAGGAGGACGAGGAGGAGGAGGAGGAGAATGGCGGTGAGGTTAAAAGAAGGAGTGGACAGCGGAGATAACGGACTAACATGTACTGGCCGATAAGGTGGTCACTCGCGGACGGATAAAGGAGAAAGATAGAAGATAATTACTTTTAGAGGATAACAGCAGGAGGAGGAGGAGGAGATTTAAATTGTCGTAAGGGACGATTCAGTGTAAAGGAAAGGTAAAGTACACAGAGGGAAAAGTATTGCGAGTTGAACTTTTAATTCATAGTTTCAGCTAAGAGAAAGGACAAAAGAAGGAGGTGGAAGAGGAAAAGTAAGAAGAGGCGAGTGTAAAAGAAGAACAGGAAGGGAAGGAGAAGCAGGACGATAAGGAAGATGACCGCTGATATGTTTGCCATGTCTCAAGGAAAAAAAGTTAATAGATAAATGGGAAAAAGTAAAATACATCCAACACTTTTCCCCTCAATATTTCTAGTCAAAGATATATATATATATATATATATATATATATATATATATATATATATATATATATATATATATATATATATATATATATATATATATATATATATATATATATATATATATATATATATATATATATATATATATATATATATATATATATATATATAGAAGTATATTGAAAGATAAAAGGGAGGGAATAGAATACAGCTATTAGAGTAATGGAGAATGGAGGAGGAGGAGGGAGAGGAGGAAGAAGAATGAAAGGATGAGGAGAAGGGGTAGTAGGATTAGGAGGATGAGAAGAAATTGAAGACGATAAGGACTTCCCGGAGAGACATGAGACAAAGGAGCGATTTGTTCTTCCTTTCCAGCTGACCTTAAAACCCCTTGTCCAAATCCTCCTCCACACACAAAGACAAACACACACACAAAGACACACAAAGACACACACACACACAAAGACACACACACACACACAAAGACACACACACACACACACACACACACACACACACACACACACACACACACACACACACACACACACAAAGACACACACACACACACACACAAAGACACACACACACACACACAAACACACACACAAAGACACACACACACACACACACACACACACACACACACACACACACACACACTCACACTCACTCACTCACTCACTCACTCACTCACTCACTCACTCTCTCTCTCTGAAGTTACAGGAAGGCCAATTAAGGTGTTCCGCCCCTCAGCATTGGACGGGAAGCATTGGTGAGAACAAAGGGGGCTGAAAGGTGACGATGCCGATACAGAAATGACGAAGAGAGGGAAAGGTGATGAAGGAAGAGGACTGGAAAAAGAGGAAAAAAAGGAAGAGTATTGACAGAAGAGTAAGAAGAGGAAGATCAGCAAATGTAGGAAAAAATTAAGAATGAATTAAAGAAAGGGATTCATGTACTACGAAGAGAGAGAGAGAGAGAGAGAGAGAGAGAGAGAGAGAGAGAGAGAGAGAGAGAGAGAGAGAGAGAGAGAGAGAGAGAGAGAGAGAGAGTTGAATATTTTTAAGTAAACAACAATAACTAAATAATTATATCCTTTAGACTGTGTACATGGAGGTGCCCCGCTCCCGGGCCACTGTAACAGTTTCATATATATGTTCCTTGTTACACAGGAAATCGAGTCACAATACATATAACTTTCAGTATTTCCTTCGTCTCTTGAGCGACATTACTTGGACTTGGGGCTATCGGCGCGGTGTAGGTAAAGGCAGATGGCGGGGCAAGGGCGGCAGTCATAGAGTGGGAAGGAGGGTGAGTGTCTGGGCAGGTCATGTTAATGAACTCTGAACCCGATGGAAGGCTGATGTGTGTCAGAATTCACGCCCACACTTTCATAGTGAAACTGGGTCCCCCCCCAACCCAACCACCCGCCGTCACCATTACCTGAGCGTCCAATCAGCGACTTCACAATGCCTTGAGCCACTTACCCGGCCAGCCAGCTTCCCGTACATTCACCCCTCGCCTAAACACCACCGAGCCAGCCATACAGTTACGACCTCAAAGGGCCATCCTCCCATCTAGAGAGCTACACCCGAACACTACGTGAATAACCAGTCCTGGTACACATGATACCAGGTTTCCTTTGTTTGTTTCATTTATTTGTTCCTATGACTCAAACTCTTGAGAGCCGTATCAAGAAACCTCTCGAGATTAACATTTTTTTTTGGGGGGGGGGTGGGGGAGTTTCTTTCCAGCATCCCTGCCACTGTATTTCTTACTCACCTTCCTTGACACGACCCATACACGAACATGACCCACCAGCACATCACAGCAAACTAGTCAGGAGCTCCTCAGCCATATACACAGAACCAGCCAGCCAACTTGCCAGCAATCAGAACAAATGGCACGCCAGACCCCCAGGAAGTCAGTCAGCCAGCTCCTCCACTAGTCATCCAGCCAGTCTGGCTATCACCCAATCATCAAACAAAACAAAAGGAATATCACCTGACTAAGCCTCCTCCTGCCGGGAAATCATTTCGGAAAATGAAAAAGAATTAATCATACACATGAAAGGAAATGCCGTCATTTCAAAATTTCTCATAATCCAGATGTGTGAGTCAGGTATGTGAGCCAACTTCCTCGACCAAGGTGTAAAATGGATGTTGGTCGAGGTGGCGGAGATGGTGTCATGCCTCACAGCTCCATATTTTCACCTTATACTTCTCTCTCTCTCTCTCTCTCTCTCTCTCTCTCTCTCTCTCTCTCTCTCTCTCTCTCTCTCTCTCTCTTTTTTATTTAAACATAGGCACATGTATACTATTTACATACCCAAAGGTGCACTGTCGTGTGCTGCCTATTCAAAGGGCAGAATAAAATCTATATAAAAAATAACTACATAAGCTATAAAAAATATATATACTATAAAAAAAACATACAATACAGAATTATGTGAACGCACTGCACACTACACTCGTGTCACTGCTCCACCACGCGTGTCAGTGGAGTGGGGAGTGAGCCCCTCCAGTGGTGGGCCGACAGCTTTATTTTTTGGGTGTTCATCTCCCGGATGTTTGGTACACAGGCCGTGAACATGTTCCACATCCGGCAGACTCTTCCCGAAAAGGTGCGCTGGTGCTGGCTGGTACGGGAACACGGCACCTCCACTGCGTCACCACGGGGTAGCACCGTTCTTGTGTCCCGCGTGGTGACTCTCGGAGGCTGGCGTAAGCCCACCAGATGTGGCACTCCCTGCACTTGTGCCTTGTGAAACACCACAAGAGCAGCTACGTCCCTGCGGTGTTCCAAGGAGTCGACGGAGCTGAGAGTGTCCTGCCCGGTTGGGGGGTCTGCCGCATCCACCAGTCGCAGTGCCCGTCTCTGGATGGCGTCGAGTCGCCCGCTGTGCGAGGCAGCACACGACATCCAAGAGAGGGCAGCGTACTCCAGATAAGGCCGTATCTGGGCCTTATAAAGCAACAGCCTCCCTTTTTTGTCGAAGAAGGTGGCCACCCTTCGCAGGCAGGAGACTCTGTGGGAGGCCTTTTGGGCAATGTGTTTGATGTGGCTGTCAAACCGTAGCCCTCGATCCACTTCCACTCCCAGAATCTTGACGGATTCCTAGAGTGGGAGGAGGACGCCACCAAAGCTTAGCTTCCCCTCCACTGCTGGCCCGACAGTGGGGGATCGAGGGACCACCATTGCCTAGCACCTTCAGCTGCTGATTGACCTCGTCAGCAGCTCGCCCACAGTCTTGTCGGGGGTAGGTGCAGGAGAGAGTGCAGTCATCAGCGTAAGCTGAGACTGCTGGCAGCTGCCGGAGAAGGTCGTCCACATATATGTTCCACAGAACTGGCCCTAGCACTGAGCCCTGTGGCACTGATGCCTCCACTGGCAAGGAGTCGGACGTCTGCCCGTTGACGACAACCTGGAGGGTCCTTCCTTGAAGGTAGTCTCCCAGGAGCTGAAGGAGGTCGCCTTGAATGCCCTTAGCACGGAGTTTTTCAAGGAGACCTCCGTGCCACACCCTGTCAAAGGCACCCGCTATGTCCAGGGCTACCACGACAGTGTCCAGGCCGTCGTCAAGGGCGTCCTGCCAGTTCTTGGTGAGGAGCATCAGCAGATCGGAGGTGGACCGGCCAGGTCTGAACCCATACTGCTGGTCCGAGAGGAGGTAGTTGTCCTTGAGGTGGCGACAGACTACGTCTGCCACGACCCTCTCGAACACTTTCCCCACCACAGACAGCAAGGAGATGGGCCGGTAGTTTTTGGGGTCAGACCTGGAGCTCCTCTTGTGGACGGGAACCACCCGAGCCTCTTTCCACGCCGATGGCCAGGTGTTTTCCCGGAGGCAGGCAGAGAAGACTGTGGTGAGAGGGGCAGCCAACTCGTGGGCACACTGCTTCAGCAGGTGCGGGCTGAGGTCATCGGGGCCGGTCGCCTTCTGGGTGTCCAGCCCTCGCAGCAAGCGCTCGACCAACACCTGTGTCACCTCCACTTTCGTGACAGTCTCCTCGCACAGCTGTTCTAGATGTGGCGGTGTCTGTCCGGGGTTATCCACCTTCATCTTCTCGGCGAAGAGACTGGCCAGCAGCTGGGCTTTCTCCTTGCTGCTGGTGGCCACTGTTCCATTATGTCTTGAGAGAGGAGGAATCGCGTCCTGGCGGCTGATCCCCTGCCTTTCCTTGACGAGGGACCACCAGGTCTTATTTCCTACCCCTGCTCCACACAGCTTGCGCCTCATGTCTTCCTCCCACTTCCTTATGGCCCACGTGCTGGTCTCTCTCTCTCTCTCTCTCTCTCTCTCTCTCTCTCTCTCTCTCTCTCTCTCTCTCTCGGCGATCTGTGGGCGTCTGGCCTCATGAATAGATTGAGGGCCCCGCTGCCTCAGAGCAGCCGTTACACTGTCCCTTTTCCGGTAACTCAGGGGCTGCACAATTGTTTTAATCGGCAGCTGCGTCCAGGGAGAGCGCTGTGCCGCTGGGGCGATGGAAGCGGCCCTGACGGCCGCCCAGGGAACGCCAAGGTCCCGGTTGGTGGCCGCCGCAGCCTCGACCCATTTGCCTTGGCCTCGCCCCCCTTTGTGGTAGCGGTATAGAGCGGTGTATACATGATCAGGATGGGTGGCCCGTATGGATGTTTTAATGATGAAAGTTGCCGTCATGTACTTGACTCGCTCAGCGCGCAGGTTGTCTGTCTTCCTCCACCTCGGGGAACCGAACACAATCCTCAGTGCATCATTCAGGATGGATTCCAGGACTTTGGCGTCGCTAGATGAGATGGCGATGAGCACTGGGCTGGCGTAGTCGATCAGTGTACGTACCAATGACTTGTACGCTGTGAGGAAGACAGCTCCCGACGCCCCCATGGCCTTCCATGTATTCGCTCTGATGATCCTGTTGCGGATACGACATTTTTTCCCGCAGGTGTTGCACCTCGGCCTTATTGCTGCCTGTGTGGGACACAATTACGCTGAGGTAGCGATGAGTTGCCACCCAGTCCAGGTCTTGACCCTGCAGTTTAAGTTTAGCCAGGGGAGTGTGAAGCGTCTTCGTCATCGCTTTAGTTTTAGACTCCGAGATCGTGAAGCCAATTTCCTCACATTTGATCGCAAGAAGATCAAGGGATTCCGCATACAGGCGGTGGAATTCCTCCCGGTGGTTTGAAAGACAACGTTGTCAGCATAGCCAAGGTGTTGTGACCCAGCTGGGTATGGAAGATTTAACGTCCATACGGACGTTAAATAAAGTTGGGCTTATGACTCCGCCCTGCGGTGTCCCGTTCTCCAGCATGTGTTAAGTGGACGCTGCGCCTTGGAATATGACCCGGGCTTTCCTGTCAGTGAGAGTGTTGGATCCACTGAAGCAGCTTTCCTTTGACCCCCTAGTGTTGGCTACATAATTAGTCAGGCAGTTCGCGGTGCTGCGGTGCCGGACAAAGCCATTCACCCCAGGGTCAAGAGCTGTCTGTCTGTCTGTCTCTCTGTCTCCACTGTTGAGTCCACCTCCGTGATCCTGCAGCAGCTCCTTCATCTGTCCGAATGTCATGTATTTTTGTCTTTCTCGCCATCACTCCCTTTCTACTTTCTTCCTTCATTCCTTCCTTCCGTCGGGCTCCCCTTCTCCTTCCTTCTCTCCTTTACTTTCCCTCGGGACCTCCCCGAGGGTGTGCAGCCATCACTGATCACGTTAGATTCTTTCCTTAAAGTTTCCTCCTCGTCTCTCCTTGTGGTTGGCATAATTAAAAGAAAAGGAGGAGGAAGGGAAGGAGATGAGGATCATAACGAGGTGCAAGACGAAGAAGAGTAGAGGAGAAGGTGGTAATGAGGCAGGGGAGAGGAGAGAAAAGGGCAGGAAAGGAGAGGAGAGGAGAGGAAAGGAGAGGAGAGGAGAGAAGATAAGATAAGAAGAGAGAGGAGAGGAGAGGAGAGGACGAGGAGGAGGGGGAGGAGTAAATTTTGTTGCTGTCTGACGCGGTCAGCCATAACTCAACGGACCCCTCGTTTCCACCAGGATAGGCACCACCACGGCCACCAGCAACCGTCATGAACCTCCACCACCTAAACCACCACCACTACCACCACAACCAACAACAACAGCAAAAACGACAACTGTCATAAACTACAACCACCACCACCACCACCGCCATCACCACAACAACAACATCAACAACAACAACAAAACTCTAACAGCTCCCTGTACTGTTAAGAAAAAAAAAAGTTTAGAATGAAAATTTCAGGAGCAAAAAATATAAATAAAATCGAACAGCAAATAAAATCTATCCCGCCGCTGCCACTAACATGAGTTTGTGACAGTTGTCCCTTTACGAGGAGATTTTGTGTGTGTGTGTGTGTGGTATGTGTGTGCTTGCGCGCGCGCGTGCAAGTGCAAGCTGAAGGAAAATGAGTATGTGAAACACAGAGGGCTTCAAAAGAAGGTTGTGCTGATAGTTGTACAAGCGGATTTTACTGTCATAATATTTTTTTCTATTCTCTTGCCCGAGTTATTTTTTCTGTCTTTGGTCTTTTCTTCTTTGCTTACTCCTCTCATTATATTCGTTTTTCTTTTTTATTATTTTGTGGAACAATTCGGTTATCTTTTTTCCCTTTCCTCCTCCCTTTGATTTTTCATCACATTTTAAATAGTTTTAGTTCTCGTTCCTCATTATTATATATACTTGTTTTGTTCTTTTTGGTTTTCTAGGTGTTCTTCCAAACCTTTTTTTCTCACCTTTCATTGTATCTCTTCATCTGTTTAGAGGAGAACATTTTATCTCCTTATCCTCTTTCTCTTCCTCTTCCTGCTCCTCCACTTCGTCCTCACACTCTCACTTTCCCTCCTCAGCCTGTCACGTCTTTCTTGATTGCATGTGTTAAGATGTGAGGAAAACTGCTTTATATTTTTGCACGCAATATCAACGTAATGTGTGTGTGTGAGTGTGTGTGTGTGTGTGTGTGTGTGTGTGTGTGTGTGTGTGTGTGTGTGTGTGTGTGTTCAATCCCATCCTCTAAACAAACCTCCTCCTCCTCTTCCTCCTCCTCCTCCTCCTCTTCCTCCTCTTCCTCTTCGCCCTCCTCTTCCTCTTCCTACTCCTCTTCCTCCTCCTCGTCTTCCCTCGGTGCTATTGTTTGCCTCACCTCCTCTCAGTATTCTCCTATCTTCTCGTACAGACAACTCTATTAATATAAACAAACGCACTGCCTCACTCCCTCTCTCTCCTCGTCTTGCTTTGTTTTATTTCTCCCCCAAAGGCTAACGTTATTCCCAATTCCTCTTGTGCTGGAGTACGGTTAATCTCTTTTCTTGCTTGGTTGCATTCGCTGCAGGTGTGCCCAGGTGTTCCCATGTTGAGAGATATATCCATTGTGGTACCACGCTTGCTTCTCTTTAATTTGCTTTGTGTCAAGTTTGAGACTATGATAATAGGCTCTGGTTCTCCGATTCTCCATTTGTGTAAAAACCTTCCTACTGTACCTCAATTACTCCCTTCCTCCCCAGTAAGTCCCGCGGTGACACACACGCAGATCACGAGTTCTACTTATATTTGAATCCAGTGCTGTGGTGTGAGGGGGAAGGGATGCTGCAAGAGTCATGGCTGTGAGTGGTGCAGGACAGTTGAGTGCCTCCGTCATGTTACCTTTCTTAAACGGTTACTTGTCCACACATGTCCGCAGTGTGGTGCAGACGACAGAAACTGACTGCTCAAGGAGAGGAAGTTTTGAAAACTCTTCGTATGATTATTTTGTTTTGAACGTGTGTTTACACACACACACACACACACACACACACACACACACACACACACAGCATCTGGCGGTTAATCTGATAAATTGTCTCTGAGTGACCTTTGTGTTGAAACGACGGACATGTGAGATACATGTGACTGCAATAATACATAAATACTTAAATATATAAATATATAGGAAAGAATAAATAAATAAATATATGACGAAATACAGTCACGCATGAATCACTTTAGTAACGTACTTGTTGTTAGGAAACTCCGGCGGACGCGGCCGTGAATACATGAAACATAATGAAGCAAAAGTTGAGGCCCAGTGGCCATGAGTGTGGCGGGAGGGGGTGAGGGGCGAGTGCTGCTCGCACGCACACACACACACACACACACACACACACACACACACACTAGAGTCAAGGCGAAAAGGACAATACAGTAAAGGAAGACATGAATGACACGCTCGCTCACCCACTCGTCCTGAACGTCTGCTTCACGCAATATTCTCGGCCTTCCCAAACGGGATGCGGATCATGAAAGACACGAAATAAAACATTTTACATCGCGGCATTACGGACTCAACCCTTTACTGGCGCCACTGTTGTTTTCGCTGCTGCTTTGTTTGCTGCCTCTGCTGCTGGTTTTGTTTTCCTTGTGCTCTTTGTTGTTTTCTTAGTGTTGGTTTAGAGGTCGAATCACGTCCCTGACGCTGTTATTGCTGTCAGTGTCTCTTCCATTCTTAATACACTTCTTTTTCTAGTATTGTGCTCCCTGCTGTCTGGTTATTGTTGCTGGCTTGGTGTTGCTGTCCCCTGCTATCGTTCCGGGTACGGATTTCTTTCATGACCGTTGCGCGCGTCGTACCTGATAAGGTGGCGCAGGTGCTGGTGCTATTGCCGGTGCTGGTTCTAATGCTGTTTCGGTTTTCCCTCACGTTCGTCGTAACCCCTATATCAGTAATCACATCTAATCTCCTTGCAGTGGGATGACCTCGTAACATTTTCCTCCGCCGCTTGGATGAGAGCTGGGCGGGCCGGAGAAAATGACGGGATGAAGTGAAGCAGGCTACTGTAAAAGGGGGACGGGACAGGAGTGTACGATAAACAAGGCTTGTGAGCACCGTGGAAGGGGAAACGAGAAAGGAGATGGAGAAGGCTGGGAGGACGGCTGGGTGACTGGCAGATGGTATAACAGACCGGACGACAAAGACATAAGTTTAAAGGATAGACAAGACAGAGCGAAGAAGAACAGGGATAAATGAAAGAATGAATAGCTAAGTGAATGGGAAGAGACAGATGGTCTAAGAAAGGACGGCCGGAGGAAAGACAAGAAAGGAGAAAGAGCAACACGCCGCCTAGTACCTCGGTTCTCATCGCTCAAGTACAGAGACAAAACTTGAAAATGAAGAAAAAAAGGGAGAGGCGGCGTCGACTTTCTGGTGACTACGTGCAGTGAAGAGGGGAACAGGCAACGAGGAAGGCAGGCGGGAGGTGGGAATCTGTTGCATCACCACAGTGGAGAGGAGAATTAATATGCCTAGATATTCAGCCTGGTGGAGGGCCGACGATGGGAGTGCTAGAGGAGGAGGAGATGGTGGAAGTAGAGCTGTGATTATGGATAGCAGAAGGCTGCGAGATACATGGCACCGCTGCTACATATTATAACGCGCGCGCCGAGAGAGAGAGAGAGAGAGAGAGAGAGAGAGAGAGAGAGAGAGAGAGAGAGAGAGAGAGAGAGAGAGAGAGAGAGAGCGGGGGGGGGGGGGGGTTGTGAGTGAATGCAATCATTCGTATGTTTTTTTTTCCTCGCACAGAGCTGCATTTGAGATACACGTGAATCTTGGAAAATGGGAAGCAGAATAAATCTTTGCCAGTTTACTTTCATATATATATTTTTTTTTTTATCTCTTCCTCAGTGACCTCATAAAGTTCTATAAAGAGAAGAAGGACAAGAAGAAGAAGAAGAAGAAGAAGAAGAAGAAGAAGAAGAAGAAGAAAACGAAAAAGATGAAAAAACTAAGATAAAGAGGAGGAGGAAGAGGAGGATGAGGAAGAGGAGGAGGAGGAGAATGTACAGGTACTTTCCATATGGGCAAACTGGTGAACTTTAAGGACCATGGAATAAGCAGAAAAGGCGGCGAGAGGAGGGAGGGGAGAAGGCGAGCACGAGGAAGGAGGAAAAGGAAAAAAGATGAAAAGGAGAAAGAAGACAAATACGATAAAAGGGAATAATCTTATAATACAGACAAACAGTGAGTGAGATATGCGAGCGCACGCACGCACGCACGCACGCACGCGAGCACACACACACACACACACACACACACACACACACACACACACACACACACACACACACACACACACACACACACACACACACACACACACACACACACCTACAGATGGACAGACAGACAGGCAGACACTGAGAAATGCAGTATCAGTGACAAAGATAATCTTAAAGAAAATACTTCGAAAAAAGCACGGAATCTACGCATTCCGAACCACAAATCAATCCATTCGCCTAAACGTCTTTCCTTGTTTCCCGCATCTTTCTGCCCACCCCAGAGAAAGCATCAAGAGCACATTCTTCTGTATCTGGACGGCTAGTCAAATACTCCACTCCGGCAGCCAGCCACCGGCCAGACAAGTCCAGGCTCTTCAGACGCTCGCCAGTCCGTGACTTTAAAGACAAAATCCGTCTCATACTTTTCCTCCTCCTTGCTCTTTTCCCTCTGCCTCCTCCTCCTCCTCTTATTTTCATCTTTCACCCTTTCTTTTCCTATTATTGTTTCATGCGACATTTTCCTGATGTCTCATATCAGTTTCGTCTCCCGTCTCCTGTTCCAATTATTCGTTCAAACATTATCTCTAAGAGGGGCCACCGGGGGAGGGGGGGGGGGGGCTTGCCAGGGGTAACTTAAAAAGAAAAATTGCCTCAGCCTTTGTTTCTCAGTGAATTGATTTGAAAAAAAAAAACATGGAAACTTCTTATGTACCTCTACAACTTCTAGTGATTTTTTTTTTGGGGGGGGCTTGGTAAAATAAATAAATAAAAATTTAATCAAGCTTATTAGTTTCTCTCCTCTGAATGTCCGTTATTTTTTCAAAAAAATTATAAAGTTCTCACATACAAAACTCGACCGTTGTTTGTACTCTTCATTGATGCAAAACAATAGACAATCAGATTTAAAGTAAAGTCTGTGAGGCTTTTCAAAACGGTAAAATACACTTTTCGAGAAAACGGCTGTCAAAGATTTTTGTCCATGTCCTCTGTGTCTTGCCACTTGTTTTTGTTTGATTGGTATGAAATCTTCACATAACATTGCCTATACCTTCTACTTTATAGAGAACTGGAATAGGCATCTGGCCCCCCCTTCAAAAAGGTATTAGTCACTCAAAGGTGAGGGTGTCAGAAGGCGCCACTTTCCTTACTGTTGCCAGATTTATTCCTAGAACTCTCCTGCTTGAAATTCTTGGTCCTTCTTCTTAGCTTTCCTTTTCTTGGCTTTTAGTGTTATATGCCGGCTTGTCTCTTGGTCTTTCCATTGACGGTACACACACTCAAAAAACTATCGTTACAGTGGGATCAGACGAATTTCACACTGGGCAACCCGGTAATCTCGGCAGGGTTGGTAAGAATGCGATCACCCCCACCACCTCAGCTCTGCTGGGGGGAGCAGGACAGGACCCCCGTAAGGGAGGTATAGAGAGGAAGGGAGACACCGAGACACCAGATATCACCATAATATTAATTTGATTTGAGTGCCACTTGTTTAAGCTTTCTATTCATAAATTATATATATTAAACAATAATGCTCATATGATTTACATAACAGCGGTGGGTAGAAGTATTCTCCCGTGTCAGATATAGTTCAGTTCATAATGTGCCATCCTGGAACTAATGGTTCCAATGAACGTGTCTTTTCTTTCATGAACAAGTTGTGAGGCATCAAAAAAAAAAAACTTTAAATTGAAACGCTAAAAGCATTGCTGGTAAGAAAGATAACGTTTAAACAGAGTTGCATGGACTTCTACAGGTTGTTTCAATCTACTCCTGGGCTACCCTTCTCTCTTGTGCTGCCTCATTGACTAATAAAAAAGTAGGAACTTTGCGGGCATTTTAAAGTTGACGAATAAGAAATTTGTCGCGGGCGTTTTGAATTGCCCAAATTAGCCGTCTCTGGAGAAGAGTAATTTATCAAATAGCTTGCATGCAGGAGTTAATTTGTCTAACTTATCGGTATAATGACTCGCCGAGAATTATTAGATTTAATCTTATTGGGTGCATTCCATGATTGTTTCGAGACAAGCGAATACCGTGACTCGAGTAGTGCATGCTACACTAGTGAAGCCAATGCCAACATTATCTTACCATTTGGGTTATAGGTCAAGTTTATAATCCACTATAAATCTATCATAAGGGTTAGCTAAGTTTAACGTAACCTCCTAGGCTCAGTGGAGCCGTATGTGGCGATCAGTCAGTAGGATTCACTCTGATATCCGAATCCTGAGTGACTCATCACCGCAAGGTGTTTATCATATTGTTTCCTAAATGGACGAAATTTTAACTCTTCACTTGTGTGTGAGGTGTTAAAGCATAATTTCATCACCCCAAACACTACAATATTATAGCTACATAGAACACAGATCAATTAACTTCGACTAAGACTCCACCTGTGTGTTTCATGAAGCGTTACTGTGCCAGCTCAAATTCTACTGCTTCATTTACGAGTCCCGCTCACTTGGTTCAGGCAAGTGAACCCACACCCAACACACACAGTGATACCAACAAGAGTAGGGTTTCGTCCTTGGTGTAAGTTTGTATCATGCTGAATGTGTAACGATAGTTTTTTGAGTGTGTGTACGTCTTCAAAGTTGCATTATAACCTCTATTATGTTCTATAATGTTCAGCATGTTAGGGTCCTGCTATTGGTGGTGATGGTGCTTGCGATGATGGTGGTTGCAATGGTAGTGGAGATGACGGTGGTGGCAGTGGCGGTAGTTGAGTTAGGGGAAGCATTGGTGGTTTGTTGGCCGGGATGACATTCACGCCCCAGTAGGTTGATCTTCACCTTCATGTTAAGCCTGCTGGCTCCATCTCTTCATACGAACCTTCTTCAAGAAGCCCATTCTCGCTTTCTCTATGCGTCTCTTGCAAGTCATCGTAAGAAGTTGCTTGCGAAATAAGTCAGGAGGCGCGCAAGCGATAGTGCGCACCCTCTAACACTTGGCGAGGCACTGCCAGCACACTGGCCGCCAGTACTGCAAGTGGGAAAAATGAGAATGTATCCATAAAATCATCCAAAATGTATCCAATGTATCCCTTCAATCTAAAACGTATCCAAAACGTATCCAATATAGTTTTTAGCTATTAATGAAACCAAGTTACTTATTGAGTTACGTCACTATGAATTATCTTGCTTCTGAGAGCGACGTACGGTACGTGTACGGTTGCGGAAATGAGTTCCTGTACCCTCTGTGGAGCCTTCCCTCCAGCCGGCAACGTCGCAGTAGTACTACTCAAGTGTTGTTGTGAATGAACGGTGTTCGTCGTGTTCGGGTGTGAGTGTCGGAGAGGTTCACTGCTATTCAGGAAATGTAAGGAAGGCTTTATTCATAATTAACTTGGACGGTTTCCTCTAGAGTCCGGGTTGATGGGTGGTCTTCAGGACAGCATGTGGGTAGTTTTAAGCCACTCGGCGGTGACTGAAAAATCTGAGGTGGTAGCGTGGGGATTCGAACTCGCGTCGTCCATCACGCGGTGAATGTTGGCCCAGCACGCTACCACTCAGCCACCGCTTACCCCGTAAAGCCCGTCCAGCTCCATAAACTGAAATTCAGCACCATTCCGGAACTAACCTTGGCCCTCACGTCGCTGAGGGTAGGACAGGAGGCTTGAAGTTGGCCGAAGGCCTCCGGAGTCACAGACAAAGGCTGGAGAGCGGGAACAACAAGGGGATGTAAGCGTTTCATCCTACTAGCCCGGGTCTGAACGGCACATACTTGAGGGTGAATGGGAGTAGGATCGGGAAGAGTGGCGCCAGCAGGCAGGCTGTAACTCGCGGCAGGCGTTCCATTAGCACACGCAATAGGTGGAGCGATAATGGAGTCGGCAGAGGTCATCGGGGCGTGGTTGGCATCTGGTGGTAGACTATCAGGATCCTTAGCAGCTCTAGCTCCCGGTATATTACCAATCAGAACCGTCGCGAACTTAATTGGGGCCCGCACGACGTTGGTCCATCCTACGAAATGCGGACACTTTATGTAGCACCGCAGGATAGGGAACTCATCTGTCCGACCCAGGTAATCCGCGACCAAGGCTTTCTTGCAGTTGGTGACGTCGGCATCGGGTAGAGCTTCCTCGGACACAACCACACAGGAGCACCCGGTGTCTCTGATGATGGAGGAGGTCTAGGCTCCATTAACCGTCCCGGCAACCGTATAGATGTTGACGTTGCTGTCCTTAACCCGTGGGCTCCGGCAATGGGAAAGTCGAGAAGTGGCCGAGAAACAACAAAACTACTCTGTATTTTGAGACTAAGAAAATAGCATGGAACGTACATCAGAGTACTCCTCTCATAACCGTAATGCCGTTAAAAAATATTTACTTTTATTCATACTCCATTCTTTTTGGGTGGTGCTTGTTATAAAATAAACAGTCTCGTGACGCGTGGCATCGAGTCGAGAGTCCCTTGTTGTCTACTATAAAGAATTTGACAAGTGATTACTGTATAAATAGCTAATTCAGTCTGCCATGACCTTACAGCACCACCTATGACAAAAAAGCCCACCTCAAGATCACTGACCCATAACAATAGCCTAGGAAATTCATGGTGGGTTGCGCTATGCCACCACCGCCTATAATTAGCTCGAATTAGGTGTTTTATGGCGAGCCCTTTTTAGGGTCCACCGTACTACAGCCACAACTCGTGAAAGCCCAGGAAAGGGTCTGTTGACGTTCTCGGGTTAAAAGCCCTGGGATTTTCGCGACAGCTGGGACGGACGTGACCTTCCTCCCCACAGTTGTAACAGCGTACAGCAGCTTTTTTTCCTTTTTCGGCCAAACTAGGGGAAGAAGCTCTGGAAGACTGCATGTCGGTAGGAGAAGACATGGCATTTTTCTTACGAGAGGAGTAAGGCCGGAAGTAGGAGTAATGGGCGGAAGCCCAGTTGTCAGCAAGCCGAGCCGCTTCGGACAAGGTCAAGGAAGAGGGAAGAGAGAAACTGATCCAGCAGCATGAAGTCCATCAAGGAGTCGTAAGTGGCTTGTACGTACATTGGAGGCTTCTTCCCAGGACTTGAAAAGACGCTTCAATTGTGTTGAGAATTGCGCGTAGCTCTCGTTACTCTGGATCTTGGCGCTCCTCAACTCAGCACGATATCCATCCGGAGTTTTGTAAAACACAGTCAGAAGCGCTTTCTTAAGGAGAGGATAAGAATTAGTTGTCTCAGGTGGTAAAGAAATGTTAATGTCAACTGCCTTAACGGTGAGTAAACAGCCTAACCTGACGGCATAAGTGGCCTCATCCACCCCGAGGAGATCTGCGACCCTCTCGAAGTGGGTCAAGTACGTAGCTATGTCTTCTCCGTCTTTATACTGGGGTAGACGTGTTCTAATCACGGATTTTTCCAAACAACCCTTGGCAGGTGTTCCTTGGGCGGCGATCCGTGCTAACTCTATTTCCTTGTCAGCTTAAATCTTTATCTTCCTCTCTTCGGCTACCATCCTCCTCTCTTCGGCTTCTGCTTTCATCTTCCTCTCTTTGGCTTCGGCTATAATCTTCCGCTCTTCGGCTTCGGCTATAATCTTCCTCTCTTCGGCTTCCATCTTCCTCTCTTCGGCTCCTGCTTTCATCTTCCTTTCTTCAGCTTCTGCTTTCATCTGTCGCTCTAGGGCACGTTCTTCCCGTTGAATGGCCTGCTGTTGGAAAACAAACTTCCCCACATCGTCGCCAGAGAGACCCAGACTTTGAGCATGAGCCTTCAAGGCCTCTAATTCACTGAGGGGCATGCTGGGAAGGAAAGGCAAAATACATGGAAAAAAAATGAAAGGTGTCCTCGGCACTAGAAGGACGCCTATACAACAAATCATCGACACCAAAGAAAAAAAATTGTACACGAACTCAATACGCAAAACACCAAAAGTTAATAAGTTAGACTCGAACACAAAACTACCAAAAAAAAAAAAAATGGCCACGTTAGACTCACAAACAACAAACAACAATAAAAAAAGGAAACACCGGCACCGCAAACGAAGAGAACCCTTGACATCTACATCAAAGATAACTTGAGTGGATGAAGGTCAACTTGAGTAACAAAGAAAATTGGACTTGGCGTCCTACCAATCCACTCGCACAACCGAACGGTCGACAAGAAACACGGTAGAAAGACAAACCTTGCTTCCGGGCCTCAGACAGCAAGGGCGCGCTACAGGCGACTTAACGACCATCCACTCCTAGAGAAACTAGTACCTTAAATCCTGGCGAGGTCGCCACTTATGTAAGGGCGGCAGATAGGGCGAGAGAGCCACGTTATCGCTTCCGCTGCCCTCGTTAGTCCCGGAATAAGGTATCTAGTCCCCCAAGGAGTGAAATTCAAACAACACAACACTTGTAGGACAGCTAGTGTATTTGAGCCACAGACACACACGACAGACAAATGTACCTATAACTCACCCGGCCCGTACGTTCGCTTAGTTAGCTTGAATCATCCCCCACAAAGTAAACGTGCACTCACTGGCAGCGACACTGGCGATTAACTTGCAGATGTGGGGAAGCACTAGCCTAGCTAAAACGTACCTGGGGACTCGGCTTTGTACTCTCAAAAGATGGCAACAGGAGAAGACTGGAGAGAGTCGAACGGTAGCCCAAGCCGTTCGACTTCCCAGGGAACGAGCAGCAGACAGAAGAGCGATGCTACCGGTGCAGATTTTGGCTATGTTCCCCTCGTAGACGCGCTGGCTGGGTAAGAGGCAACTTCTCATCGGCTTCAATGAAGCAACCGGCTGAAGCTCTGAAGCACCCCCGAATACGGTAGAGGGAAAAGGGCGGTCGGCTGAGGACAATCTAACTAGCCAACACTCCCTCACACGCGCTGAGGCCAATGAAAACAGGCACTCTGCTCGTTCAGGAGGCATGGAAAAGTGGTTGCCTTGACACTCTGGCACAACTCTTTGCTTTCTAAACTCTGCTGTGGTAGACGGTCACTATTCTTCCCCTAAATCTATCAACATTGGTGTTCTACATGGCTATGTCCTGTCTCCCACTCTATTTCTGATATCCATCAATGATCTTTATACAACAAACTGTCCTATCCACTCATACGCCGACGACTCTACTTTGCATTATTCGATTTTTTTCAACAGGAAACCCTCACAACAGCAATTACAAGACTCTAGATGGGAAGCTGCAGAACGCTTAACCTCTGACCTTGTTATTATTTCCGATTGGGGCAGAAGGAACCTGGTGTCCTTCAGCGCCTCAAAAACTGAACTTTTCCACCTAATAGCGGGACATAATCTTCCAAACACCTATCCCCTATTCTTCGACAACACTCAGCTGTCACCTTCTTCTACACTAAACATCTTCGGTCTATCCTTAACTTAAAATCTTAACTGGAAACTTCACAACTCTTCTCTCACTAAATCAGTTTCCTCGAGGTTGGGCGTCCTGTATCGTCTCCGCCAGTTCTTTCCATATACAGGGGCCTTGTCCGCCTTCGTATGGAGTATGCATCTCACGTGTGAGGGGTCTCCACTCATGCAGCTCTCTTGGGCAGAGTAGAGTCAAAGGCTCTTCGTCTCATCAACTCCCCTCCTCTTACTGACAGTCTTCTACCTCTTAAATTCCGCTGCCATGTTTCATCTCTTTCTATCATCTATCGATATTTTCACGCTGACTGCTCTTCTGAACTTGCTAACTGCATGCCACCCTCCCTCCCGCGGCCCCGCTGCACTCGACTTTCGACTCATGCTCATCCCTATACTGTCCAAATCCCTTTTGTAAGAGTTAACAAACTTCTTCACTCTTTCATCCCTCACGCTGCGCTGGTAAACTCTGGAACAATTTTACTTCATCTCATCTCCGACAAGCGAACTCATACAACACGACGCGGCCAAACCAGGAGTCACATTTCCATTGTTTACACAAATGCACACAGTCTATTACCCAAAAAGGACGAAATTATGGCGTATATTGCAACTGAGAAACCAGATGTGGTAGCCATCACAGAGACTTGGGCCAACTCTGCACATCTAGTATCTGAACTGTCATTTCCCGGGTACGAAAGCTTCCAAAAAAATCGAATGCACAAGAAAGGAGGAGGAATAATTTGCTACGTAAAAAGTACGCTCCCTGCCATAAAAATAGACAAACAGGACGCAGAGAATTACGACTCCGTCTATGTGGAAATAACTGCGAATATTAATAAGAAATTAACACTTACGACCGTATACAGACCTCCAAAACAACAGGCAGCAGACGACACTGCCCTGTACGAAGAGCTTCACTCTTTAACACAAAGTAAAGAAGCAATAATAATTGGAGATTTTAATTGCCCTAACATTGACTGGGGACAATTGACTGGAGATCAAGAGGGTAACAGGCTTATAGAAATGGTGGAGGATTCGTTCCTCACTCAAGTTGTAACTCAACCAACAAGAGAAAACAATCTGCTGGATCTGGTATTAGTAAGCGACCCCGACCTCATTCGCGACTGTGAAGTTGGTGAAAAAATTAACGGTTGCGATCACCACTTAATCCGTTTCAATGTCAACATAAGTCACAAACTCGTAGACAATCCGTCAGTGATACCAGACTACAAAAAAGCTAATTTCAACCTAGCCCGTGAGCTGCTTCCCTCTGCGACCTAGGACCAACTTCACCTAACCTACAATACAATCGACAACGTGTGGAACAACTTCAAAGATAAGCTTTTGGGAGAAGAAAAGGCTACAGTGCCTACGAAACCCAGGCGAGTAAATGGTGCCGTAGATCCACCGTGGATGACAAGAGAAATAAAAAGGGCGGTAAACTTAAAAAACAGGAATTATAACCTAATGTAAGAGAATGACACGGCCGAAGCCCGTACACAGTACCAAAACAGCCTCAGAGCTTGTCACACCCTTATTCGGAGTACTAAACGCAACTACGAAAAACAAATAGCGCGTGACATCAAGACAAACTCAAAAAAATTCTTCACATACATCAGATCGAAAAAGAAAGTAAAATCCAATATTGGTCCCCTGACAGACGAGACTGGATCTGTAACTCAGGACAGTAAACAGATGGCCAGAATCCTCAAGAGTAACTTCGCATCCGTATTCACAGTCGAGGACATCGAAACCATGTCCGAGAGCCCTGACCCGCCGAGGGGAATCACGCCTCTGAAAATTGACTCAATATGCGACCAAGAAGTGAAAAAGTATTTGGATAAACTCGACACGAACAAGTCAACAGGTCCTGACGGTTTGTCCCCGCGGTTATTAAAAGAGCTTTAACAACAAATACTTCAGCCACTCACTAACATATTCAACCAGTCTGTTCAATTGAACAAGGTCCCGGAAGACTGGAAGATGGCGAACGTAACACCGATTCTCAAAAAAGGAGACAAAAGCGTTGCATTAAACTACAGGCCCATAAGTTTGACATCAGGGCAGGAAAAATACTCGAAAAGATTATTAGAGACAAACTTGTTAAGTTTCTAGAAGACAATAATGTAATCTCCGACACCCAGCATGGCTTCAGAAACAAGCGCTCCTGCCTAACGAATTTATTAGACTTTTTTCCAAGGTATATATAAGAACTGGGATGCCCACATCCCCAGTGATGTTATATACCTGGACTTTTAGAAAGCCTTCGACAAGGTACCGCACGAACGACTCCTTAAGAAACTGCACTCGGCGGGCATTGGAGCCAATCTGATCGCGTGGTTAAGAGACTGACTCACCGACAGAAAACAACGAGTACTACTCAACGGACAGCCTTCCGATTGGCTTCCAGTCACTAGTGGAGTGCCTCAAGGGTCAGTGCAGGGACCCATTCTCTTCATCACATATATCATCGACCTCGAATCAGGACTGAAATCCACAATATCGAAATATGCTGATGACACCAAGGTGGGGGAAAGGCCCTCACAAAGACCGACTGCGAAATCATTCAGAAATACCTTAATCACATTATCGAATGGTCGGAAAAATGGCAAATGTCCCTTAATGTTGACAAATGCAAAGTCATGCACATTGGGTCCAGAAATAGTAACCACACATACATCATGAATGGGAGACCTCTGCAAGCGATGCAGGAGGAAAAGGATATTGGAGTCACTATCAGCAGTGACCTGAAACACGCGAATCACTGTAAAAAAAAGCATACAACAAAGCCAACACTATGCTCGGGTTCATAGCGAGGAACTTCGAGTATAAAACGCCAGACGTGATGCTGTCCTTGTATAATTCCATGGTAAGACCGCACTTCGAGTATGCAGTACCGTTCTGGTCTCCTAATTACAGAAAGGACATTGATTTACTGGAAAGGATTC
>NC_066515.1:4042360-4067360 GCF_024679095.1 Eriocheir sinensis
GGAAGGGAGAGGAGGGGTGAAGGATAGTATAGGTGGAGGAGGAAGAAGGAAAAGGAAGGGGGAAAGGCAAAGCGGGGGAAAGGAAGAATGGCTCAGGAGATGTGTGTCTTAAAGAAGGAAAACGTGAAGGAGTAAGAGATGAAAGAGTAAAACGGACGAAAAAAGAGAGAAGAGGAACTTGGAGGATTCTACTATATAATATATACAGATAGAAAAAAAAACACACACACACACACACACACGGCCCGGTAGCTCAGTGAATAAAGCGTCTGCCTCACAACCAGAAGGACCGGGGTTCGATTCCCCGGCCGGGTGAAGATAAGTTGGGTTTATCTTCTTTCACGTGTAGCCCCTGTTCACCTAGCAGTGATTAGGTACGCGACGTAAGGCAAGGAGTTGTGACCTCGTTGTCGCGGTGTGTTGTGTGTGAGTGGTCTCAGTCCTACCCAAAGATCGGTACTATGAGCTCTGTGCTCTTCCGTAGGGGAACGGCTGGGTGTCCCGAGAGAGACCCTCAGCAGACCAAGAGGTGAATTACACACACACACACACACACACACACACACACTGACATTCACAGAAGGAAAGGAATTTAGGATCCCTGCCGTGTAAAGTGGGCCAGCAACGTATTATAATTTATGAGGCATACATCAAGGACAGAAACAAAATTAATAAAGCACTTCGTAAATCATCTAAAATAAATTAAATCATGAAAAATATTTTGTATTTTTACATCATATAAACCAACACACAATACAGACAGACTGTAAAGAAGGTTCCCCGTGGGCAATAAATAGAAGAAAAAAAATATAGGTGTGCAAACAAACACAAAGTTTAATAATTATTCAAGCAAGTTATTGGGTTAAAAATGGATTTAATTCGACTGAAACAAAGAATTTCTCTCTCTCTCTCTCTCTCTCTCTCTCTCTCTCTCTCTCTCTCTCTCTCTCTCTCTCTCTCTCTCTCTCTCTCTCTCTCTCTCTCTCTCTCTCTCTCTCTCTCTCTCTCTCTCTCTCTCTCTCTCTCTCTCTCTCTCTCATACCTCCACCCATACTCACATCCACCTTCTCATTCCTCTCCACACAAGCAATACTCCACTATTCAGTATATAATGAAGTAATAGTCGAGGCCTGCAGCAGCACAATATTTAGACCCATTGCTTCAGTTCTAAAGCACCAGGTGTGCCCTATTTCACGGAACCCGATACTCGCAGGTGTCAATAATCTTGCCCCCAGATCACTCTCCCCGAAAATGGTGAATGTTTGGCGCGTGATAAATACCGGCAGAACACAGCACCATCCCGCCAACACCACCTCCACCACCACCACGACCACCATCACCTCCACCATCACGATCATCACCAACACCAACATCAACACCAACACCACTACCACCACCACAACACTTGCGACACACTGTAATTACATGAACGTGTTTCAAACCTTGGCGTACAGTTAAATTATATCTTTGCCACACTTTTCCTTTCCCTGCCCGCGCCACCCGCCCTTCCACCGACACACCGAAAAAAAATTAAACACTAAGGGCCGTACATGCCGTATGTAAAAAGCACGCGTGATGGCACCGTTTTGGGGCAAAACTCTCATCATTCTAACCCGCGAAGTAACATTGTGTCGCACTAATCATGATATTTAACAACACCTTGTGGGAACAACATACTGAGGTTTACGTAAATGTGTTTGGGTTTCGTGGGCGTATTTATGATGTTCTATATCCAGGCCCCGTCTCTGTATTTTTCACACAGTTCCTGACCTTTTTAGAGGTACTACCCATTTTTTCTAATTTTTTTATAAGTTCGCACTATTTTTTGAAAATGTTTCAACCTATTTTGTAAGTAACACTATTATTAACTATCATTACCAATATTTTACTTGAAAAGAATATTCTGTATTGTTTCTTAGGAATTACGAGTCAAAACAATGTACTCGTCATTCTTAACCAATTATTATGGGCGTTTCTAAATCCATTAATTATTTCTAAGCTATTTTTCTCATTACCCACGACTTACACTCGGTCGTTGGGCGGCGGCGGCGTCATGGCACGGCGGCACCCACGGGAATGCTCTCACTGGCACGCAACGGGCACCACCACCCGAGCCACACTACCCTGACACACCACCACCCGAGCCACACTACCCTGACACACCACCACCCGAGCCACACTACCCTGACACCCCCCCCCCCCCGAGCCACACTACCCTGACACACCACCCCTGAGCCACACTACCCTGACACCCACCCCAGAGCCACACTACCTGACACCCACCCCCGAGCCACACCTACCCTGACACCCCCCCCCCGAGCCACACTACCCTGACACACACCCCTGAGCCACACTGCCTGACACACCCCCCAGGCCACACTACCTGACACACCACCCCCTGAGCCACACCCTGACACACCACCACCCGAGCCACACTCCCCTGAGACACCACCACCCGAGACACTCTACCATGACACAGCATCCCCCGAACCACACTACCCTGACACACCACCCCCCGAGCCACACTACCCTGACACACCACCCCCCGAGCCACACTACCCTGACACACCACCCCCAGGCCACACTGCCTGACACACCACCCCCAGCCACACTGCCTGACACACCACCCCCTGAGCCACACTACCTGACACACCCCCCAGAGCCACACTGCCTGACACACCACCCCCCAGGCCACACTGCCTGACACACCACCCCCAGAGCCACACTACCCTGACACACCACCCCTGAGCCACACTACCTGACACACCACCCCCAGGCCACACTACCTGACACACCACCCCTGAGCCACACTACCCTGACACACCACCCCCCGAGCCACACTACCCTGACACACCACCCCTCGAGCCACACTACCTGACACACCACCCCCGAGCCACACTAACCTGACACACCACCCCCCGAGCCACACTACCCTGACACACAACCACCTGAGCCACACTACCTGACACACCACCCCCGAGCCACACTACCCTGACACACCACCACCCCGAGCCACACTACCCTGACACACCACCCCCCCGAGCCACACTACCCTGACACACAACCACCCGAGCCACACTACCCTGACACACAACCACCCGAGCCACACCATCCTGACAAATCACCCGCCACACCGTCCTAACACAACCTACCGAGCCACACTGCCCGAACCATAGTGTCAAGCCCCATCACCCAGATTTCACATTATCGCCACGTATGACACCCAAGCCACACCTCTCACCAACCGGGGCACACTACTAAAGGCACATTATTCTGCGTATAATGGTAATCGTGTTTACGTATAGTACCAGTGACATGTACCACCTCTAGTCTGTTTTATTTAATAGTTAATAAAAATAAAAAAAACGCAGGCGATATGCCAAGTATACATATCATTCTAAAACGACAGTTTCTTCAATATTTGACATCAGCAACACCACAACCACCACCACAACCACCACCACAACCACCACCACAACCACCACCACAGCCTCTAGAACTGTTGACATGGGCATCACTATAACCATCGCTTATACTCTCACTACCACCACCATCTCCACTACGTGCAGTTACGTACATACTACCACCCTCACCTTCACCACTATTACCCCCCCACACACACCACACCACTTCTCCTGTCGACACCACCACCAAGCCGTCCCATTTGCTGGCAATATTAACACCACCACCACTAATACAGTCCTCCTACTACGACCATTATTAACGCCACCACTACCACGGCCATTACCTCCATTAACAGCTACAATTTACAACCCATTATCACCGCCACCACCACCACCATCTGAGGCAAGTAGAGACCACCAGCAACACCTCCTTTACCATTATCACTAAACGCCTTTAAATTTCACCATCACTCAATCATCACCTCCACTACCATTACCACTACATACACTCACCTTTTCACCCCCCCTTCATTACCATTACTACCACCACCACTACCACCTCCACCACCATCATCCTTCAGCTCACGTTACCCCGGTGACGTAACAAAACAAACACCATCATCACGGGTCTCAAACACCACATCCCGAAGCAAAACAAACACGCGCTACACAACCTCGAATTAAAAGGATATGAACAGAGCCAAACGTAAATAAATAAATACGTAAAACACACGAGAAACAAACGGCAAACAACATTTAAACACGGCATTCCGTGTAATACAAGACAAAAATACTAAACTACCTTCCATAAACTGAGCTCGCCACAGACACCAAAATATCACCAAACATGCACTGCCTGCAGTTAAATGACAGACCCCGTGAAGATGCATTGCGGGTGGCGGCGGGAAAATAATAAAAGTTTAAAAAGAATCCTAAGCGTGTCCTCCTTCTAAAATTAATGCACAGCGTCCCTCCTCGACTGGGAAAAACGATCATTCATCATAATGCAGAATGCGATGACTGCTTCCCTGGCAGGGTGTGTTCCAATGAGTAGCCCGCTGCCCGCTGGCGGGAGTCCGCGCCATGCGTTGTGCAGACACCAGTGTGTGTGTGTGTACTAGGAAACCAGTCGAGGGTACAAAAATTTAACCACCCGATGATATTTAGTATAACTGGACAACAATTTGGTGTGCACAGAGGAAAGCAAAACTTAGGAAATGAATTAATTTTAATTAATTGGATCAATCATTCTAATAAAAAAAAGTTATATATGATTGTAGGTGTCTAATTTATGCTACCCTTCTTCAGAATCTGTATATATATATATATATATATATATATATATATATATATATATATATATATATATATATATATATATATATATATATATATATATATATATATATATATATATATATATATATATATATATATATATATATATATATATATATATATATATATATATATATATATATATATATGTGTGTGTGTGTGTGTGTGTGTGTGTGTGCACACACACACACACACACACACACCTTTACGGTTTAACAGGGCGGCCGTTCGAGCCCGCTCAGGCCGGATTATTTCTGTTGACTAGGAGTGGTTACTGTCCCCCCTTGAGCAAGGGGGATGGGGTGTGTGGTGTGTGAGGTCCTGGCTGTACCCATAGATCGACGATAAAGAGCACTTGCTCATGTCGGGAGGGTACCTGCTGGCGACTACGAGTCCAACACGTGATCAGGTCGTGGTGAATCACACACACACACACACACACACACACAAAAGCGCACGTGTCTGCACAACGCACCGCGCGGACTCCCGCCAGGGGGCAGCAGGCGAAGCGTCCCCATGGTCGGTGTGGCCTTGGCCTGCGCCGGGCCGCAGAAGGACTCCATCACGACGCAAAGCCGCCAGGTACGTAATGCAGCTAATTATGGATCACCTCAAATAACAAACCGCCAATGAGCCGACAGGAGCCCAATCAGGCGTGTCGGGAGTTAAGAATAGCATAGTATGAGACAAAAAAAATATATGCAAACTAGATAATTACGTGAGAATGACTCTGCCACCACTCTCACGGCCTTAACCTCCACACAACTCATTCAGCCCTTCCTGTGACCCGCTTCATTTATCTACTTTCTTTTCATATCTAGTTTTTTTTTACCTATCGATCTTTTTTTTAATCTTTCCTTTCTTCTCCTTTCCATTCCATTTTTTTTTAAATATTTCTTCATCCAGCTCAAACTAACCTATTTTTTTCCCTCTCCCTGTTCTTCCCCCTTGTCTCCTGTCCTTTGGTTATGCATCGACACCGCAGTCTCACCTTCACGCCCCCCCATCTCGACCACCCCCCGCCTCGCCACGCCTCACGCTTCCCCACCCCCCTCTACTTGTATTTCTTGGATTATATATCATCGCTCCCGCAAATGGATCGAGGTAATCAGGCGACGAAGCGCCTCAGGTGACGCCGCGAAATTAAATGACATGAGCAGGAACAGCCACGTGAAGGATGGTGGTGAGACTTAAGACGAAGCCTGTTTGTTTGTTTGCTTGTTTGAGTGTATGTGTGTGGTGGTGGTGGTGTGTGTGTGTGTGTGTGTGTGTGATTCACCTCTTGATCTGCTGCGGGTCACTCTCGAGACAGCCAGCCGTTCCCCTACGGAAGAGCACAGAGCTCGTAGTACCGATCTCTGAGTAAGACGGAGACCACTCACACACAACACACCGCAACAACTCCTTGCCTGACGTCGCGTACCTACTCACTGCTAGGTGAACAGGGGCTATACGCGAAAGAAGATAAACCCAACCTATCTTCACCCGGCCGGGGAATCGAACCCCGGTCCTTCTGGTTGTGAGCCAGACGCTCTACCCTTGAGCTACCGGGCCGTGTGTGTGTGTAATTCACCTCTTGGTCTGCTGCGGGTCTCTCTCTAGACTGCCAGCCGTTCCACTACGGAAAGGCACAGACCTCCAAGTACCGATCTTTGGGTAGGACTGAGACCACTCACACACCACACACCGCGACAACGAGGTCACAACTCCTTGCCTGACGTCGCGTACCTACTCACTGCTAGGTGAACAGGGGCTACACGTGAAAGAAGATAAACCCAACTTATCTTCACCCGGCCGGGGAATCGAACCCCGGTCTTTCTGGTTGTGAGCCAGACGCTCTACCCCTGAGCTACCGGGCTGAGTGTGTGTGTGTGTGTGTGTGTGTGTGTGTGTAATTCACCACGGCCTGATCACGAGTTGGACTCGCTTTCGCCAGCAGACGTGAGCAAGTGCTCATTATTGTCGATCTCTGGGTACTGCCAGGACCTCACACACCACACACCCCATCCCCCTTGCTCTAGGGGGGACAGTAATCACACCTAGTCAACGGAAATAATCCTGCCTGAGCGGGGCTCGAACCGCCGCCTGTTTGGCCGTGAAGCCTTGCAGCGCGGCGCTCTAATCAATTGAGCTACCTGAGTGTGTGTCTGTGTGTGTGTGTGTGTGTGTGTGCGTGTATGAGAGAACACCAGCCACACTAACCCAACCGGAACCAGTCATGTGCGCAACTATCACCAATCCACGAGGCCCACCACTTGGCAGACCCTTGGAACGCTGCCAGTCACTGCATGCAGGGGATGAACACACCCACCAATACCCTTTTCACGCCCCTGCCTAGTGCTTCATAGCAATACTTGGGATCAGGAGGCGAAAGAGAGTAGAAAGAGAGAATGGGAGTTAGGGGTATGAGTTAAGAGAAAGAGAGAGAGATAATGGGGAGGAGTGTGAACAAGAGTGATAGTAGTAGTGGGTCATTCAGGGTGTTTGAAGAATCTGCGAAAAGTGTAAAGCCCCGTTCACACTGTGCCGACTCTGGGCCAAGACAGCCCAGTGACTTCTGCATTTGACAAGTTGGCTCCCACGCTCCAAGATTTTTTTGGCATCTTGGTGTCGGCTGCCATGACTGCCGACTGTCTGGGTCATTCGGCCAACTAGTCTCAAGACGAGTCTCAACGGTCATTTTTTTTAAATAGCGCCATGTCTATGACAACCACGAATCTGCCGACCGATTGGCCGACAGTCGCAGACGGTCTTGACGACAGTTTTCCAGATTGTCTGTCAACTGGTTGGCCGACTAGCTGGCCGACAGTTGCCAAGGAGTTGGCCGACGGCCTTCCTGATGATCTTCGCGACAGTCTTGACGACTGTCTTGGCGGCAACCTTGCCGTTCCTTAAAATACGGAATCGCTCTGTATTCGAGAATGAAATGTATCGTTCCGTTTTGAAACAATACGGAACGGCATTTGTTCCGTACTGTATTTTATTATCTGAATGGTCAAGCTGATAAAATTCAGTATCTCAAAATTGTAGTGAGCGCATTTTTCGGTTAATCACAAAACCAGTCCGTAAAATTTGTCAAAAGTTCGTCCTATAATACGTGTAAAATACGCGACGTAAAGTCTCTCCCCCATCCCTCTTGCCTCCACCAGCAGCGTACTGCAGCTGTCATTCATTGCATGCTTGAGAAAGTGTAGGGTTGCCACCCGTTCCTTTAAATATGGATCCATTCCGTATTGGAGAGTGAGATGTTGCATTCCACATTTTTCTGACCTCAGGGTGGCAACCCCAGTTGTGTCATTCAATATAAGAGAGATCGAAGCAAAAGGAGTGCGAGCGTACCGTGCGGCTCCCAAGTTTGTGCCACCGAAACGTAACCATGCCCGGAAATTGTTATTGTAATTGTGATTGCAAAATAAAAAAATATAAATTTCTTCATGGTGGCCGTGTTAGCCAATATATCTGAGCCGACAGTCGTCACGAACGTACTTCATTGGGCAAAGACTGTCGTCATGACAATCCCTCATCATTCTTAAGTCTTGACGACTGCCCCCGACCTCCCTCAGACCTCAACCGGAAGTGACGGTTGGTCCAGACTTGCCGACTCTTGTCGTGAAAGTTTAGCATGGAGTACTTTTTTGCGCAAAGCCTCACGACTCCAGGCTCCCGTCATGAAGTCGGCGCAGCATTCGGCAACAGTCTCAAGACCTCTTCCAAGACATGCCCGACCCTTTCACATATTCAACACCCAAGACCTCATGTACCCTAGAGTCGTGGGCTGTCGTGGCCCAGAGTCGGCACAGTGTGAACGGCGCTTAAGAGATTGAAGAACAGAAAGGAAAAAAAAGGGAAGGAGGTAAAACAAGTTGATGGAAGTGATGAAAGTCGAACACAAAAAAAAGATGAAAAGGTGAAGAGAAGTTGAAAGATAAGATTTGCTGATAATCGGTTCTACTAGTAAGTGAAGAGAGAGAGCTGATGAAGCATGAAGGAGCTAATATATTTGAGAGAGGGGTTGAATGACAAAATAAAAAGTGGATCATTGAGGTCTATTGGAGCATCAACGGAAAGAAGTTGATAAATAAGAGAAGAAATAGAAACTGCGAGAGAAGGTTGATAAGATATAGATTCGAAATGACGGGAACGGAATGGAGGGAGATAAAGGAATGGTAATGGAAAAAGGTTGAGAATGTAGGTTTGCAGACGAAAAAGTGCATAGAAAATAATAAAGGAAAGAAATGAGCAAAAATGATCAAGGAAAGATCGGAAGATTAGGATGATAGGAAAAGAAATAGAGAACGTTACATGAGCGTGTGTAAGGGAAGGACGAGAGAGAGAGAGAGAGAGAGAGAGAGAGAGAGAGAGAGGAAGGTTTTAAGCGGTCCGGTACAGTTCAAAATGGAGTTATTTACCTAGTCACTGTTATCATTACGACCCCCCGCCTCCCCCTCCCCTCCCCCCACAAGAACTCTCTCTCTCTCTCTCTCTCTCTCTCTCTCTCTCTCTCTCTCTCTCTCTCTCTCTCTCTCTCTCTCTCTCTCTCTCTCTCTCTCTCTCTCTCTCTCTCTCTCTCTCTCTCTCTCTCTCTCACACACACACACACACACACACACACACACTCAAAATATATCCCCTCTGAAAGTCAAGAGGCAGACGAGGGGAAGAGTAGAGAAAAAAAAAAAGATGAATAACGACACAGAACTAATGGCTTCGAATCCCTCACCACGGCCACCCTTTAACCCTTATACCTTTATCTCCCTTTCTTTTTGTTTAGTTTCCCTTCTCTCCCCTTCCATCCTCTAACCTTCTCTTCTCTTCACTTTCCTTCCCTTCCCCTCCAGAGACTCAGCGGCAATGGTTTAACTACCACCACCCCCTATGGCCTATGCTACCCTTTCAACCCCTACCTCCTATTAATGCTTTCTCTCTTCTTTTTATCAAATCTCTCTCTCTCTCTCTCTCTCTCTCTCTCTCTCTCTCTCTCTCTCTCTCTCTCTCTCTCTCTCTCTCTCTCTCTCTCTCTCTCTCTCTCTCTCTCTCTCTCTCTCTCTCTCTCTCTCTCTCTCTCTCTCTCTCTCTCTCTCTCTCTCTCTCTCTCTCTCTCTCTCTCTCTCTCTCTCTCTCTCTCTCTCTCTCTTTAAACAGGGCTTACAGAAGATTGTGCTAAAGTTGAAGGTTTTAAGCTTCATCTATTTATTGCTACATACAAGACACATTGAATTACTGCCTAGAAGTCCTAATCCAGCTCTTCACCTCCCGCTTGAAGTCTTGAAGTGACGCGCGATGGTGGAGGTCGGAGTGGCGAACAAGCTGGTTACACACACACACACACACACACACACACACACACTCACTCACTCACTCACTCACTCACTCACTCACTCACTCACTCACACACACAACTAATTAACAGAATGACTCGGTGTATACCATTGTCAGACCCTTTTCTTTCACTCCCTTTATCTCCTCCTCCTCCTCCTCCTCCTCCTCCTCCTCCTCCTCCTCCTTCTCCTCCTCCTCCTCCTAGACCTAGACGATTCGGAAAGTGGGAACGAAATTCTGGTTCCTCTCCTCCCTTGCCAGCTTTGTTCTGGGTGACTACGCCGTCCCTGTTCTATGGGACAAAAATTCGAGGACAATAGCTGAAAAGCGCCGGGTTGTGAAAGTCTCTCTTGTGACCGAAGCTCAGGACAAGCGATTGGTCTTTGAGGCGTTTTCAAGACCTTGTGGGAGCGAACTCGCAGTGTTGGAGGCATCTAACACAGCAGTATCTAATTTACATGCACATTCTTTATCCAAATTAATATATGGTCACACTTTAAGTTACTTCGCAAGCACTTTTTGATATTTGCCCAAATTGTGAACCTGCTTTAATTTCTAACAATGCCTTCGAGACTCAGTAGGTGTGACGTCTGTTCCGGACGTTTTGCGGCTCAGTACTTCCAGCTGAGTAGAACTTGTCGCCTCTGTGTTCAAAGATTACAACTTAAAAGGTTATGACCGAATGGAGAAACAAACACAAAGTTCTTGAAAATAAGTTTGAAGCCCTTCAGGAATTTATTGCAAACAATGTAGCAGTGACTCCACCATCGATGGTGGAAAGGCCATTCACCTAGACTGTGCCCCCTTTAAACGACCCTCCTGCTTCACGCCAGGACGAGTTACCTGCCTCATAGGTTAACTCCCAGCCTGCCTCACAGACTAACTCCCAGCCTGCCTCACAGGCGAATTCCCAGCCTGCCCCACATAACGCTTCTCTTCCTGCTTCACTGGATGACGGGTTCCAACTTGTAAGGAATGGAGCCAAACCGAATCAGGCAACGAAACATTTACTGGCACCCACTACCTTCAATAGGTTCCAGGTGCTGACAGACACCATGGAGGATGAGTTTGAGACTCGCCTAGTTGGGGACTACATGGTGCGTGGCCAGCTGGCTGAGTTCTGTGGTCGTTCATCAAACGGCTGCAGAAAACGTTACTGTTATCCAGGTGCCAGACTGGACGACATCACTGCAGCGTGCGATGGTGTCACGAGAAATGTCGACCGAAACACCCTCTTTGTCATTCACGCGGGCACAAATGACGTAAGGACAACCCGTTCTGAGGAACTGCTTGATAAATACCGCCACATGATCAAGCAGTATAAACGAAAAACGGATGCCAGAAACATCATAATCTCAGGAATCCTCCCGAGGGTCGGTGCCGAATCTAGCTTTTACAGTAAGGCCTTCAGCACGAACAACATACTTCAGTCCCTTTGCTCACAAGAAAACGTCTAGTTTGATAATTTGTGGAACAGCTGTTACTACGATTCAGATTTGTTCCTTGCCGATGGCATTCACTTAAGCCCTGTTGGAGCAACCTATTTCGGGAGACTGCTTTGTGGCCAAGTGGCACTTCGAAAGCCAAAAAACGCGAAGGCGAAAACAGCAGCAGCTCCACCGCGATGAAGCACTCAACCCGCGCAACCACCGACTCGAATCACATTAAAGCTTGCTATATAAACGCTCGTAGCCTACGTAACAAATTTGAAGACTTAGAAGCACTCGCAGCAACAAATCATCATCACATCATCGGAGTCACAGAATCTTGGATAGACACTTCAAATAGAGATTTCATTGTATAATGTAGATTACCGGGTTATACGATTTTTAGTTATGAAAGAGAGAACAGACAGGGTGGAGACCTAATCTTATATATCCACAACTCTCTCCATCCAGTATCCGTGAAAACATATATTATAACCAATGTGGACACGGTTTTCATTGAAATTAAAAATAAGTCTCGTAAAATAGTTGTTGGACTAATCTATAAACCGCCAAGGCAGGCTCATGATATCGACCACGCGTTAAGTGAATTAATATTAGAAACAAGGAGCAGTTGCGAGGCAGTAATTATTGGGGACTTTAACTTGCCACTGAAAAGATGGGGCGAACCGTTGAACTCTCATACAGGGCTCGACCTGTACACAAATTTACTAGAAAGTGATGCACATCAACACGTTCAAGAACCGACTCGGGTAAATAATATACTTGACCTTATCTTTTCAAAGACAGATTATCTAGTTAACGAAGTAAATGTTGGTCCAGTTTTTAGTTCTAGCGATCACCGAATAATCACATTCAGCATCAAGATGAAAGAAAGTAAAGCAACTGCTAGTAAAGAAAAGGTGCCTGATTATCAGAGAGCGAATTTCGTAAGACTCAGATCAATTTCAAATAATTCTGACTGGACTGAAATTTCTATGGAAACAGATATTGATAAATCGTGAGAGGTCTTCACCACAATATTGAACAATGCCATAAGTATATGCGTACCCTATCGTAGTAGACGTTCAACTTTTAAAGGGGGGGGGGGGGGTTGTAAAATATCAAATCCCATGTTAAATTCCTTACGTTTTAAGCGTATGTTTTAAGCGTATCTCCTCCCTTACTTACGGGCCGATTTCTTTCATTTAATAAGCATTTTAATCAGAAAGGATGGGAGAATAACGTTTGCTATCGATAAGTTTTCTACAATAGTAAAAACTATTTTTTTAAAGTTCGATGAAATAATAAAACAAATTTTGATATATAAATATTTTTCAAAAATCAAAATCAACTTCAAACAATAGTTCCGATAGCAAACCGTATTCCTTACACATACGTTCATAAGCTGTAGTAGAATATATGTGTATAACAAGAAGTACAACGGAGGAGATATTTTTTTGAAGTGCAAAATCATGGCTTTGAGATATGAAGCGATGAAGTTGAAATATTTCTTGTATTTTACTTATTCCATCTAGGGACTTGAAATCCACAGGCTACATACATCAGGATATGAAGAAAAAAGCAGACATGGTTTCCTTAACTTACTTTCATTAGATGTGTACACAGGCTGCGTTGTTTTCCCATTGTTACGTCTTTTTTACGGGGTCACAAATCCGTGTACTCGATTTTGACCCTATTTCAAAGTAAAAACCAGTCTTCTACTGTGTAAAATCAATAAAATATAATTCAAAAGACATTTGAGGCGGATACAGAGCGTTTTGTTTGATTTATGTATAAATATTATATATATCGATTTTCACAGATAAATACGATATTATATTAGTGACTACTAAAATTTCCCATTTTCTTGACTAGTGGTGTGAGAGAACCTAAGCGTACCATGACAGACCATGAAAAAAAAGACGTAAAATTAAAAAAAATGGTGAAAACATGGATTGCAAGTCAGTGGCGCCGCGCGGAAGCTCATTGCAGGACGTTGCGCTGCATGTTGCATACCACTGTATTATTTTTTGCATCATATTTGTTCATATACCAAAAGAAAGAGGAAATTTCGTAGAATTTTATAAGCCAAAAGTATAAAAGTTATTATTTTCAGGCCGACCATTTACAACCCCCCCCCCCCTCCCCCCCCCCCATAAGAAGAAACTCAAATGGTGGAATAACGAAATTAAAAATAGCCTCTCTTAAAAAACGCGTATACGGTAGATACATATCAACCCAGAATGAGGCTGACAAAGTAGAGTTGGACATAATTCGCCGCGAAACCAAGAAATTAATAAAACGAATCAAGAAAAATCTTAAAGAATATATAGCGAAAACAAGTAAATCTAATCTTAGAGAATTTTTTAGCTAGTAAGCAACAAAAAGTCACTCGCTTGTAGTATCGGACCGCTTGCAAATGAAAATGGTAACCGCACGAACGATGAAAATGAAATGGCTACAATCCAAAATAAATTCTCCGCATCCGCGTATTTACCGACGAAGATCGTTTATCACCTCAACCGCCGGAGGTTAGAAGGACCAAAAAGATTTTAAATGGCGTGGTCATCGACTCATCGTAGAAAGTGATATTTTATGCACAATTGAAAAGATTAAGGTAAGCAAAGCTCCTGGTCCAGACAAAATTACACCTATAATTTTAAAAGAAATCAAACATCAAATTTGTAAACCGCGTTCTCTTTTATTCAATAAATCTTTAACAGCTGGAAAAGTTCCGTCGGATTGGAAAATGGCATATGTCACACCAATTTTCAAAAAGGGCTATAAGTCTTATCCACGAAACTATCGACCAATTAGCCTGACATCGATTGTTTGTAAGTTAATGGAGATCATTATTCGCGACAATATGGTGAAATTCTTCGAAAATAATAATAAATAATTTGCAACATGGTTTCCGTACTAAACGTTCGTGTTTAACTAACTTACTTGACTTTTTTCATTATATTTTTTTAAGTGTTCGATGAAAGCAGATCAGTGGATTTTCAAAAGGCATTTGATAAAGTTCCCCACCAACGATTGCTGAGTAAACTATTGGCGCACGGTATCTTAGGTAATATTCACAATTGGCTTGTGGACTGGCTCTCTGAGCAGAAACGGAGAGTAGTTTTAAACGGTGTTTCATCTACCTGGCTCGCTGTCAGAAGCGGCGTACCTCAAGGATCAGTGCTTGGTCCCAAGCTCTTTTTAATATATGTTAATGATATCGATGATGGGCTCACTTGTAAAATATCAAAATTTGCGGATTACACAAAAATCGGTAGTAAGGTAACTACGACACTCGACGAAGAAGCATTACAATCAGTTCTAGATCGACTTGCACGTCGGGCCAATCAATGGCAAATGAAATTTAACGTTGACAAATGTAAAGTGTTGCACATCGGAAATAATAACAATCGCGTGCATTACGTAATGAATGGCGAACAACTTTCTGCAGTAAGTAAAGAAAAGGATCTTGGAATCACTATATCAAGCGATTTAAAGCCCGGTCAGCATTGTTCAGAGGTAGTTAAAACTGCAAACAAATTAGTTGGCTTCATTTGACGAATCTTTAAAAGTAAACCGCAAAAAGTAATATTAAAACTGTTTAATTCACTGGTTCGACCCCATCTAGAGTACTGTGTACAGTTATGGTCTCCCTATTACAGAAAAGACGTAGAAAAGTTAGAAGGAATTCAACGGAGAGTAACATAAATGATTCCAAGGTTAAGAAATTTATCTTATGAACAAAGGCTTAAAGAAGTACATTTATTCAGCCTATCAAAACGAAGAAAACGAGGTATAATAGAAGTGTTTAAAATGTTTAAAGGATTCAGTGTTATTAATGCGGAAGATTATTTTACAATTGATCAATCAAATAGAAAAAGAAGAAATCACAATTTGAAGATAAGTGGTAAAAGATTCTCATCGCACGAAGCCAAACACTTCTTCTTCAATCGAGTCGTTAATGTTTGGAATTCTCTACCCTGTGATGTCGTTGATTGTACAACAGCTACGGCCTTCAAGAATAGATTAGTCAGGTATTTTGAATCCAACCAGCAACTAAGATATTACTCATTGTCGTAATAACGTTAAGTTCTTTCGAATACTGGTGTCCTTGACCGTTTTTATCGCCCGGTTAGTGGTAGCAGTAATGGTAGTTCTTTCTTCTTTCCTACACAATTTCCATGCAGTTTTTCCATACTGCATGGTTCCTTTTCCTTTCCTGTCAGCTTTGGCTGGAGGGATGGGAGGGGTGGGGAGGAGCCTTCGCCTTTGCTGTCCTTCATCTTCCACCTTTGATTAGATAGTTAGTGAAGCTTGTCACAAACAGCCTCGTAAGGACCATCAGGTCTGCATTTCTTCGTTCTTCCTTTGTGTTCCTCCTCCCTGCCATGTATATCCCGTTTCTCCATTTAAGTGTTTACAATTAATTACGGAATCCTGGGCCCCTACACCGCACAGTCGGGCTTACTGACACTCAGGCGAAGATTACCAATAGAATTCATTAGTGCCCACACGCCTCTCCTGATATCATTTTCCCCCTCACGAAGAAAAATGAGTCGAGGAATTCAGGAAACAGCGGCCCTCCTCGTCTAGTTCTCTCTCATCGCTGTGTTAGTTTAGTCTGGCTTGACCTGACTTCCTCATCCTCTCGCTCTTCCTCTTCCTGCCGGTTTTCAGCCATACGTCCCACTCTCTCTCTCTCTCTCTCTCTCTCTCTCTCTCTCTCTCTCTCTCTCTCTCTCTCTCTCTCTCTCTCTCTCTCTCTCTCTCTCTCTCTCTCTCTCTCTCTCTCTCTCTCTCTCTCTCTCTCTCTCTCTCTCTCTCTCTCTCTCTCTCTCTCTCTCTCTCTCTCTCTCTCTCTCTCTCTCTCTCTCTCTCTCTCTCTCTCTCTCTCTCTCTCTCTCTCTCTCTCTCTCTCTCTCTCTCTCTCTCTCTCTCTCTCTCTCTCTCTCTCTCTCTCTCTCTCTCTCTCTCTCTCTCTCTCTCTCTCTCTCTCTCTCTCTCTCTCTCTCTCTCTCTCTCTCTCTCTCTCTCTCTCTCTCTCTCTCTCTCTCTCTCTCTCTCTCTCTCTCTCTCTCTCTCTCTCTCTCTCTCTCTCTCTCTCTCTCTCTCTCTCTCTCTCTCTCTCTCTCTCTCTCTCTCTCTCTCTCTCTCTCTCTCTCTCTCTCTCTCTCTCTCTCTCTCTCTCTCTCTCTCTCTCCTTCAACTTAATATCAACTAGAGTAGAAATGCAACGTTTTGGAGTCTTCTGATTAATGTAAAATCACTTAGGTTTAAGGACAGACCACCAAGTCTGGACCATGGGGTCTGTGTGGTCTGATTTTCTATGTAAATCTATGTAAATCTCTCTCTCCGGTTCCTGACAATATTTTTATTTCAAATAATATAAACATTGTGGACTATTATCAATTGTCAAACAGTAAGTAGGGCACGCACGCACGCTCATTTACATATAAAATAAAATTTTGTGCAATTTTTTTTTTCCTGTTTCATATTATTCCTTTCATCATATTTATCATTAGCAATACTAATATTTTTATTATTACCATTATTTTATTATCATTAATATTATTATTATTATTATTATTATTATTATTATTATTATTATTATTATTATTATTATTATTATTATTATTATTATTACTTATATTATTATTATTATTATTATTATTATTATTATTATTATTATTATTATTATTATTATTACGATGGTTATTATGATGATGATGATAATTATTATCATTAGCATCGTTATCGACGTAATTATGACCACTATCAAAACATTCATTAGCATTGGCTGTATTACGAATATAATCAATGATATTGCGGCCAACTGTAAAACCGTCATTAGGCACTAGCTTTATGTCACTCTACCTACATTGAAAGCGATATTTCATGTAGTAAATAATCTCAACTTTCTAAAAAGACAAAAATCTAAGTAGTAAATAAGGACAAGACACGTTTGTTTTTTCACTGTATTGACATGAATGTCACGTCACCTGTTTTCATTATAAATGACATATAACATCAGTTCACCAAACAGCCTGGCAGCACGCTGGGTTATGGCTGCGCCGCAGACGAGTGGGGTGAAAAATGGCCATATCAATGTTGAACATTTACAACCCTTGAAATAATCAATAGTGGAAATGTCAACTCGACGTGGAGCAGGCAGGTTTAGTGGTCATGCATGGCGCCGTAAAATACATTACTGATCAAGGCTCCTTGCAATAAAAGTGAAGGACAGTGAAGGGATTAAATTCACCACGACGACGCTAACTACAGCGGCTATACACTGCCTTTGTAAGGCTGCCATAACCTTGGTTCCTCACTCACCTCTCGTGTCATGGAATGTAGAAGTCAACTTGGGAGAACCACCTAAAGTTACGCGTCGCGTATGACACATCAAATTCTACTTTAACCTTGACCCCGTTATTTCATAAGCCGTGCAAGTGAATGCGTGATCGGAGGCTACTAATGCTGCGGTGGTCATGTGATTTAGAGCAGCAGCTGCGCCGTGCGGGGCCTCAGGTAGCGAAGGATAGTGTTCGTAACCCCTCACCTTCAAGTCGCTTGCTAACTTTTGACTTTCTGGGGGACTCATGACGGGGCACGAGCAGCCAGCCGCCCACTTTTAGCGAGTTCCCAGATTCTTAAAAATGAGAGAAATAAAAAAACGCAGACTCAAAACTTCACGGAGATTGAAGAATAGCGGTATTCGTGTGTGTGTGTGTGTGTGTGTGTGTGTGTAATTCACCACGGCCTGATCACGAGTTGGACTCACTTTCGCCAGCAGGTACCCTCCCGACACGAGCAAGTGCATGCTCATTAACGCGTCGATCTCTGGGTACTGCCAGGACCTCACACCCCATCCCCCTTGCTCAAGGGGGGACAGTAACCACTCCTAGACAACGGAAAGAATCCGGCCTAAGCGGGGCTCGAACCGCCGCCTGTTTGGCCGTGAAGCCTTACAGCGTGGCGCTCTAGCCAGTTGCACCATGGAGATGATGCAACTGGTGTGTGTGTGTGTGTCTGTGTGTGCTTGGGTTGCTCACGGGGAGGTAATGGGATGCCAGAGACGCCCTACAACGCGCCCTTCGCCGTGATGTAATGATGAGTGTCAGTGGCCGTCATCATTGCTGCTATTGCTTCTCCGGTAAAAATGTTTCCACCATTACGACTTTTACAACGACGGATACGACCTTGTCTTCTTGCTGCTGTTGCTGTTGTGCGTACTGCTTAGGTCGTAGCTGATTCATCCTTAAAACAATAAAGTCTATGCTACATTCACATAAATTAAAAATACGAAACAACAGGTGAAATCTCAAAAAAAAAAAACACGATGCAGAAAGTGTCGATACTCGAACAGGACGAATAACAAACGTTGGAAAAAAAATAAAGCATGGCAATGATGACACTTGAAGAGAAACAGTCGAGGAGCAAAACACTCTTCCCACCTATCCCGGAAACAAAAACGAGGCTCGAGTTGAACACAATACGCCAGATGGAAAAAGATCCGCTGTGCCTCAAAGTTTCGAGGCAAGGGAAAGAATGGAACCCAAAGCAGGGAATCAAGTGTATCAACCTCCATGAATTAACTTTTTTTCTAGAATGTTAAGTCGCTGAAGTCTTGAGATTCATCAGGTACATACAATAACTAAGTGGAATTCGGCTCATACATAATAAAGCTAAGCGTATTCCCGGAAAAATCTCTGACTTCCACTTAAAGATTAGAGGAACTATAATGCTTTTATAAAAATAAAAAAATAAACATGCCAAACAATATCCTTCTAAAACTTAAAAAGATGGCGCCACTATAAAACACTTGCCTGCACCATGACGGGCTGTAGCAGTCACCGCTCGAATCGCGTGTTCCTTCCCCTCAGTGACACAAGAAAATGGGGTGCTGCAAAGAGAGACTAAAATTCTGTGTTTTCATGTTCATCGTCAGTCCTTGTCTCTGTCCGCGTCGTGTCTTCAATGTTTATCTTTCTTGTACTCGTTTACCTTTGACTGTCCGTCTATGTCCTTTTGTTGTCCACCGTTACACATTGTTATACACATACACCAACACTTAAATGTTAACCTACACAAACAACATTCACACAAACGCATACCCACACAAACACCTTTTTTTTTGTGTTGTGTTTGTCTCAATGACTTGTTGTATTTTTGTCCAATAAAGCAACCCTAACGGATATTGAGTTTCTCTATCCTTGAACCGACTAGCACTTATAACACTCGCTACCACCAACAGGGCTAGGGCCGACTACCATCCAGCCCCCTCAGGAAAGCCAACCGGCGCTATAGGCTGGCACGTAACGAAAAAAAAAAAAAAAACTTTCCTCGACTACACTCTGGATGCCAAAGCTAGCAACGCATAACAAGCAGGACCTCTTCAGTGGACATCAAACGTGTTGGTCATTGAGAAGTAACAAAATGCTTCACATAATCAGATTATCGTGCATCATCGTGCTCTCTTTTTTCATTTCATATTACCCCTTATTCTAACCCTCACCCTAATACTAACCCTCCTCATGATCGCCCTGTCCTTCCTCCTCATCCAATTGAAATGACCTTGCATTCCAAACGTATATTCAGATAAATAACTCCTCCCTCAGCATAAAAAAAACAACATTGTACTGCTGGGAAAGAGAACCGAAAATACAAGGAAAAAGTTGTCTCTATAGCTATGGAGTCGGCGGTAGAGTAAGAGGACGATTCTAAAGCGAAACGGGAGAATGTGAAGTGTAGCTACGTGGACTGATAAAGAAAATCTGAACAAGAAATAGGAAAGAGAAAAATATAAAAATATAAAAATATTCGAAACCGTGTGAAGAATTATGTTGGTAAATTTTCCTCTTACAACGCTCCCTCCCTACTTCCTCCATTCCCTTCCCTCAACAAACACCTTCATGAGAATTTTCTTTCCACGTGCTTAAACAACAAAGGCAAATTACACTCAACTTTTTCCTTTGTTTTTTTTATTTTCCGCGTACACTCAGCGCGTGGATGAAATGATTTCCAGTTGGAAGTGAAAATAAATTTAAAATAAAGAAAACACATTGAGGAAACTAGATATAACTTCCCTCAAAGGTTAAATAGGAGATTGTGGAGAGAGAGAGAGAGAGAGTATTGGGGAAGGCTATCAAGTTTTTTTTTTTATTTAGTAATCGGCAGCGAGATAAGTTTATCGAAAAAAAATGATAGGAGTTTGCGTTTGAGTGCTGTCGTTTATGCGAATCTTCACACTGCGATGAAATGGAAGAGTGGAAAAGAAACACCAGTAGGAATCATTACTGTGTTTATGTGTGTGTGTGTGTGTGTGTGTGTGTGTGTGTGTGTGTGTGTGTGTGTGTGCGTGTAAGTGTGTGTGCGTGTAAGTGTGTGTGTGTGTGTGTGTGTGTGTGTGTGTGTGTTCACCACGGCCTGATCACGAGTTGGACTCGCTTTCGCCAGCAGGTACCGTCCCGACTTGAGGAAGTACATACTCATTATCGTCGATCTCTGGGTACTGCCAGGACCTCAAACACCACACATCCTATCTCTCTTGCTTAAAGGGGGACAGTAAATATTCCTAGTCAACGGAAAGAATCCGGCCAGAGCAGGGCTCGAACCGCCGCCTGTTTGGACGTGAAGCCTTGCACCTCGTCGCTCTAACCAGTTGCGCCGCGGGAGTGGTAGTTGCGCCACGGGAGAGGTGTGTGTGTGTGTGTGTGTGTGTGTGTGTGTGTGTGTGTACACGAAGATATTGTTTGTTGGCGGCGGGTGGGTGCTTTGGGCACATTAGAGGAAAAAAATATGTTCAAATTATTCCGCTGGCTGAGGAGTGTCGTAAAGTGTGAGCATACCACAAACTTGCTGTCAGTTTGTGGTATGAAGATAAAAAGGCGTTACTATAAAAATAATAATCATTTTTGCTGGCTAGGTCAGGGCTACACTAGACTAATAAAGCAATTGTTCTTCAAACGTTGTTCATCTGCACCGCGCAAGTACAACATATTTCCTTCATTACCATTTCTTTATACTAACGGAATAATTTTTATATACTAACGGAATATATGAGAGATAAGATAATAAAACGGCTGAGGTGGAGGGGCTCGGGTAAGATTGAAAAAACAATGAAAGGAAAATTATGTCAAAGGTAATCTCAACAATAGGGGGAGGATGGGAATTAGGAGGGTCAATAAGAAGCCTTCATTACCTAGTCTCCATCAAAATGCAAATTTCCTCCCATACTCTCACCTGCGAAAGGGTATTATTAAGTTTTATTTTTCCGCCCGCACTCCATACGCATTTTTTCCTCTTTCGTGCTCACCTGCAGTGCCGTTAATGATAAATGGCACGGGTGTTGACAGCGTAGTAACTCAGGTATGGCAGGAAAGGGGTGGGAGAGGACACACAGGCAATGGCCCTCACCCTTATCAGTCCTTCACCTATGCCACCTTCCTGTTACACTTGTCAACTTTCCTATAATCATTCCCACTCCTTTCGCCTTCCCTAACCTTTTCTGTTCACCTTATTTAATGCGAGTAGCTGTGCTCACTCAACCCAAGTCTATCTCCATCCTTATCGATAGCTCTCCGTTCTTGTCACCCTTGTCTGTCACCTTCCCTCTCCTTCATCACACTCTCCCTTCACTTTTTCTTGCTCTACCTACCCTCATACTCGCAAACCGTCCCCATCACCCTCCCATACCCTCTCTCACCCTCCCTTCCCCTTTTCACTCTGCCCACTCTCTCGACTCACCCTTCTCCGTCCATCATCCTCGTCCTCTCTTTCACACTGCCTGACACTTACTCTATCCACGTTTCTCACCTTTCTTCTCTTTCTTCTCTCTTCACCGTTGCCAACACTTCCTTTCTCTGCTTTCTCTACCTCAGTACCTCCTCGCCTCTCTGCCCAGCGCTGGAAGAGGGGCTGGAAGAGGAACAACAGGAGCTAACTCTACTTTGTTTTACTGTTCCTCTCCACTTTTAACCTTCCCAACCTCCCTCCCTCCCTACGTCCCTCTCCACATTAAACCCTCCCAACTTCCCTCTCTCCCTCCTGGATTGTATCTGCTTTCACTGTTTAACAAGCTCGTTTCTCAATCACACTGGTTTGTTAATCGCTGTTTCCCGTGAGGATGGTGGTGGTGGTGGTGGTGAGATGCTTACAATGACGGTGGTGGTGGTGGTGAGGTTTCCTGAAAATGGTGTTGGAGCTAGTAGTGGTGGTGGAGATGATTTTGCTGTTGATGGTGATGCTGGTGGCGGTGAAGCTGGTAGTGGCGGTGGTGTTCATGGTTGTGATGATTTTATTTTTTGTTGTTGATGGTAGTGTTGGTGTTGTTGTTGTTGTTGGTGGTGGTGTTGTTGGTGGTGGTGGTAGTGTTGTTGTTGGTGTGGTAGTGTTGTTGTTGGTGGTGTGGTAGTGTTGTTGTTGGTGGTGGTAGTGTTGTTGTTGGTGTGGTAGTGTTGTTGTTGGTGTGGTAGTGTTGTTGTTGGTGTGGTAGTGTTGTTGTTGGTGGTGTGGTAGTGTTGTTGTTGGTGGTGGTAGTGTTGTTGTTGGTGGTGGTAGTGTTGTTGTTGGTGTGGTAGTGTTGTTGTTGGTGTGGTAGTGTTGTTGTTGGTGGTGGTAGTGTTGTTGTTGTTGGTGGTAGTGTTGTTGTAGTTGGTGGTGGTGGTAGTGTTGTTGGTGTTGTTGGTGGTGGTAGTGTTCTTGTTGGTGGTGGTAGTGTTGTTGTTGGTGGTGGTAGTGTTGTTGGTGGTGGTAGTGTTGTTGGTGTGGTAGTGTTGTTGTTGGTGGTGGTAGTGTTGTTGTTGGTGGTGGTAGTGTTGTTGGTGGTGTGGTAGTGTTGTTGTTGGTGGTGGTAGTGTTGCTGTTGTTGGTGGTAATGTTGTTGTTGTTGGTAGTGTTGTTGGTGGTGGTGGTAGTGATGTTGGTGTTGTTGTTGGTGGTGGTAGTGTTGTTGGTGGTGGTAGTGTTGTTGGTGGTGGTGGTAGTGTTGTTGTTGGTGGTGGTAGTGTTGTTGGTGGTGGTGGTAGTGTTGTTGTTGTTGTTGTTGGTGGTGGTGATAGTGTTGTTGGTGTTGTTGTTGGTGGTGGTAGTGTTGGTTGTGGTGGTAGTGTTGTTGTTGGTGGTGGTAGTGTTGTTGGTGGGGGTAGTGATGTTGTTGGTGGTGGTGCAGGAAGGCAACGTGGTGACGAAAGACAAGGGGTTGCAATATACCTGTTTGAGACCACAACACGACAGGTGTGGACTGCAGCGGCGCCCCCTAACCTGCATTATTGGGATGTGTTGTTGTTGGTGGTGGTAGTGTTGTTGGTGGTGTGGTAGTGTTGTTGTTGTTGGTGGTAGTGATGTTGGTGTTGTTGGCGGTGGTGGTAGTGTTGTTGGTGTTGTTGTTGGTGGTGGTAGTGTTGTTGGTGTTGGTGGTAGTGTTGATGTTGGTGGTGGTAGTGTTCTTGTTGGTGGTGGTAGTGTTGTTGTTGGCGGTGGTAGTGTTGTTGTTGTTGTTGTTGGTGGTGGTGGTGGTAGTGTTGTTGGTGTTGTTGTTGGTGGTGGTAGTGTTGTTGTTGTTGGTAGTGTTGTTGTTGGTGGTGGTAGTGTTGTTGGTGGTGGTGGTAGTGTTGTTGTTTTTGGTGGTAATCTTGTTGGTGGTGGTAGTGTTGTTGGTGGTGGTGGTAGTGTTGTTGTTGGTGGTGGTAGTGTTGTTGTTGGTGGTGGTAGTGTTGTTGTTGTTAGTGGTAGTGTTATTGTTGGTGGTGGTAGTGTTGTTGTTGTTAGTGGTAGTGTTGTTGTTGGTGGTGGTAGTGTTGTTGTTGGTGGTGGTAGTGTTGTTGTTGTTAGTGGTAGTGTTGTTGTTGGTGGTGGTAGTGTTGTTGGTGGTGGTGGTAGTGTTGTTGTTGGTGGTGGTAGTGTTGTTGTTGGTGGTGGTAGTGTTGTTGTTGTTAGTGGTAGTGTCGTTGTTGTTGTTGGTGGTGGTGGTTCTTGAGATAATGGTGGGTTTGGTAGATATGATGGAGGTGGTGCAGGAAGACAAAGTGGTGACGAAAGACAAGAGGTTGCAATATACCTGTCTGAGACCACAACACGACAGGTGTGGAGTGCAGCGACGCCCCCTAACCTGCATTATTTCGAGCCACCTGCGGGTTACAGGGCGCAACAACACAGTGGACACAATCAAGCACAGACACTTACCTGAGCAAAGGTGTTCTGTGTAGCCGCGCGTCCTGGTTTGTTTTGCTCCTCTTTGCCTGATGTCCTGCAGCGACAGATCTGAAGGCGAACAAAGTATAATTAGAAAACTATCTTTTGTTGAATCATACAATTAAAGAGACTGAGAGAAAAGATCGACTGAATTAAATTCACATATTTAACTTTCATTTATCAGTAGATGCACACGTTTTCTTCGAATTTATTTTTCAGCATCTGACTTAAAATTAATCATGGTGACCTAGTGTTCGCGGTATCGTAGAAGTTTGCTCGTTCCTTATTCTGTTGTTTAATATTGTAAGCATACCATTA
>NC_066515.1:4069860-4094860 GCF_024679095.1 Eriocheir sinensis
GATGTTGATTTACACGTAGCTGTTTATGGCCTTGAATGTGCCTCGTGGACAGCAGATGCTTGAAACTTTCGGCGACAGCAACAGCTAAAACTGTGAGTCGAGCGCCGGGAAGCCGGCAGAAGCGGAGGAGGGACTGTGCCAGCCAGAGATGCGCTCCGTTTTAGGAGTGGCAGTTTTAAAGGCGACTCCTCACATCACTGTTATTATACTTCAAGACTGTATATATAGTTAAAAACTCAACGCACATTTTATATACCAGAGAGAGTGGGAGGGGAGAGAAAAAGAATAAGTGTGAGTTTGGATGGATGTAAGACAAACGAGAGAGAAAACGAAAAAAGATGGGAAGGAAAGTGAAAATAAAGAGTGAAGATGGAGAATTGAGTGAATATGACTAGAAGGATGGTGATGATGATGATGATGAGGAAGTTAATGGGTAAATATTGTAAATATATATATATATATATATATATATATATATATATATATATATATATATATATATATATATATATATATATATATATATATATATATATATATATATATTGATAAAGAAAATGGAATAAAAAAGAAATTTCCTTTGTCAATATTCAAATCTTCCATTCTTAATCTTCAATATCTGAATTATTTGTGTTTTTTTTTCGTCTTAACTCCTCCATTTTTCTTTTATTCTTGAATCAAACTTTACCTCCTTCATTTTATCTTCCCTTCCGTCAAATCGTCTCAGAAAATTTCATTAAATTAAGAAGAAAAAAAAAAAAAAAAGGAGGCACAGGAAATGGAACGAAGGACATGAACGCAGAGTCCGTGTTATAAGGTGCCGCCGAGACGATCCAGAGAAGAGGAAAAGTAAAGTGTAGAGAAGAAATCACCGGTTCGGAAATGAGAAAACAAAGGACGTGTAGCGGTGACAAAACAAAATTACACGTGGAAAACACGGACACGGTAGCAAGAGAATAAAAAGCAAAACTAGAAAATGTGTGTGTGTGTGTGTGTGTGTGTGTGTGTGTGTGTGTGTGTGTGTGTGTGTGTGCCTGAAAGTGGAAGAGGAACACAAGCCACGCCGGGGAAAAATGAAGCCAAGGGACGGGAAAAATGCTGTTAAAACGTTCACATTCTAGTTGTTTAGGCGTTCGTGTGTAAAGTGGTATGAACGTGTACGTATGTATACATGCATTTATGAATGAATGCATCCAAGCAAATCACACACACCCACACACACACACACACACACACACACACACACACACACACACACACACACACACACACACACACACACCTATTCTTTGACAACACTCAGCTGTCACCTTCTTCGACACTAAATATCCTCGGTCTATCCTTAACTCAAAATCTCAACTGGAAACTTCACATCTCCTCGCTCTCTAAATCAGATTCCTCGAGGTTGGGCGTTCTGTATCGTCTCCGCCAGTTCTTCTCCCCCACGCAGTTGCTATCCATATACAGGGGCCTTGTCCTCCCTCGTATGGAATATGCATTTCACGTGTGGGGGGACTCCACTCACACAGCTCTTCTGGACAGAGTGGAGTCTATGGCTCTTCTTCTCATTAGCTATCCTCCTCCTACTGATAGTTTTCTACCTCTTAAATTCCGTCGCGATGTTGCCTCTCTTTCTATCTTCTATCGCTATTTTCACGCTGACTGCTCTACTGAACTTGCTAACTGCATGCCTCCCCTTCTCCCGGAGCCCCGCTCCATACGACTTTCTACTCATGCTCATCCCTATACTGTCCAACCCCCTTATGCAAGAGTTAACCAGCATCTTCACTCTTTCATCCCTCACGCTGGTAAACTCTGGAACAATCTTCCTTCATCTGTATTTCCTCCTGCCTACGACTTGAAATCTTTCATGAGGAGGGTATCAGGACACCTCTCCTCTCGAAATTTACCTCTCTTTCGGCCACCTCTTATGATTATTTTTTGTAGGAGCAGTGAGTAGCGGGCTTTTTTATTATTATTTCCTTTTTTGTGCCCTTGAGCTGTTTCCTTTGTTGTAAACACACACACACACACACACACACACACACACACACACACACACACACACACACACACACACACAGAGAAATCTAAACGGGCGCGAAATGTGGTTCAACCACTTTTTTTTTTTTTTTTTTTTTTTGCTACGAAAGACGTCAATTTAACTAAAAGAGGAAGGCAGGTGTGCAAGGGACAGGTGAGGCGGGGAAGTGGGCCAGGGCGCGGGGAGGGGGGGGGGGGGGACGGAGCAGGCATTGAGGTTAGGGGTATAGAGGAGGTAGGAGTTTTCTTAACACCTGGAGGAGGCAAGAAGCAGTAAGTCAATTAAAGACAAGCCAACACTTACGACAAACACTTCTCCTCCCTAATTGCTGACAGTCTCAGATAAACTTCAGGTAACTGATGTAGTGAGGATTATTATTATTTCTTTTTTTTAATCAATCAGTTACTGTCGTCAAAATATAAATATTTTTCTGTTCGAAAATGTTTTTCTGTAAGCTTCTATTTTTTTTCGCATTAGTTTTCCTTTTTTTATGTACAGCGTTAGGAATGAAGCAACAAATTAAATGCAAATATTGCAGCAGCAGGAAGGCGTCATAAGTCATCAAGGATATTAGAGTTCATTAATATGTCTGCACGTGTTCCTGTTTATTGTTTTCACTGTAATGTTATCGTGCAGCGCCATCTCCGGCTACAATGGCACCGAAAGCTCTGCAAAGAAAAAATATATTTACATGAACATTGAGTCCAAATGGAAAAGCGTCACACTAGACCAAGATACTGCGATTTATTAATGCATATTATTTTATGATTTTGCCGTAGTTCACATGCTTCGTTGACATCAGTCAGACAATACTTAGTGAATCCAATGCAGTACTTTACAAAATATCGTACACTACAAAACGCTGCTAAACAATGACACTTACAAACTACTGATAAAAATTTCGTCAATATAACAATGCTCTAACAAATTATTTTCCTTACACTTTTTGTCTTACTTTTGTCAAAAAGAACACAATATAGGAAAAAGAACGATAACTGCAAAATATGAACATTAATACAAAAAGAACAACAGCGTTTAACATGAATATGCTTCGAGAAAAAGCAAGAATTAATAATTCGTTGTAAAACATAAATCTTCCGTGAAAACTATTCACTATCAACCGTATTTTCAGGTATAACCACTGCTGTTGCTGATTATTTGTACCATTATAATACCTTTTCTGTTGGGTTTCTAATTCAGAATATTTTTTTTATCATTGTATTTATCAGTTTTCTTATCATTTTGAAGGTGATTCTACAGCGTGGTACGGTGGTGATGGTGAGAGGGGGTCGTGGTACAGACGTAAGCAATAAGATTAATGAAGGGAATGAAATTAGTTTATCGTAAAGACAATAAGCAACAATGAAGTTGCGTTACGTAACGCATATACTAAAACATCAACAATATATAATGTTGCGTTAGGTTAGGCGAAGGGTAAAGCCGTAGCACAAGGGTATGTTTGGCATGATCAAAAGGACCTGCGACTAAAGGGTTAATAAGATAAGGCAAAGGCGGAAGCAGCAGCAACAATGTGGTGCCGTTCAGATCGTATTCTCGGCAGACCTTCACAATCTCCCCTTTAATAACAACGGGCTAAGGAGAGTTGATAGTGTTGCGACGCTGAACGTTATGTTGTGAGAGCTGGGCCAATACTCAGGCGGAAGTGACAGTCTCTCTCTCTCTCTCTCTCTCTCTCTCTCTCTCTCTCTCTCTCTCTCTCTCTCTCTCTCTCTCTCTCTCTCTCTCTCTCTCTCTCTCTCTCTCTCTCTCTCTCTCTCTCTCTCTCTCTCTCTCTCTCTCTCTCACACACACACACACACACACACACACACACACACACTAATAATGATAATAACAAGTGTGTGTGTGTGTGAGAGAGAGAGAGAGAGAGAGAGAGAGAGAGAGAGACTGATCGTCAGACAAGCATGCAGGTAAGCAGATAAGTAGACAGTCCGACCGGCTGACCGACTGACAAACAGACATGCAGACAGCTGATGAAAAAAAACGCACATGGAAAATATAAAAAGACATGAAAAGACTAACGGATACACAGCCAGGAAAGATAAAAAAAAAAAAAAAAACTGTGCATGTTTGATGAAAAAGATTAATGAATGAATAAATAAATACATTAAGTAAATAAACAATTAATAAACACCGCACTAATTTTTTTTTTTTCAGAAGCAAAACCGAAATGGAAACTAGTGTACAGCGAGCAGTATGAGGCATGAATAAGTGCATGTGTGAATGCACAAGTGAGTAAGTGAATGGAAGCTGAGTAAGAGGATTATTTGATACGAAATGAGGAACGAAGTGGAGACTGGTATAGGGGTGATGTGGTGAAGTATATATTAGATATACTTGTGGCTGTCGATAAAGAACGACTGTGTTGAGAAAGAGTAGGAGTGATGGAAAAAGTGCGACTGAGCATGGCAGGGAGGCACACAGCATGAGTGTTGGAATGAAGAAATGGAATTGAGTAGGGAGGGGAGTGAGAGATTCATGGGTGATTTATATCGAGAAGGGCGTGACGGGAGTCTCAAGCGTGTATTCACCACGGCCTGATCACAAGTTGGACTCGCTTTCGCCAGCAGGCACCCTCCCGACTTGAGCAAGTGCTCATTATCGTCGATCTCCGCGGGTAATGCCAGGACCTCACACACACCCCATCCTGTATATGTATGTGTGTGTGTGTGTGTGTGTGTGTGTGTGTGTGTGTGTGTGTGTGTGTGTGTTCTTCAGGAGGCTGCACCTCGCGTGTCAGCTGCGTGTGGCAACATCTCCGGCGGGAGACGAGAAGAGACGTTGGGCTGGGAATTTCACGTGCGCCGCACCACGAGCAGGCCAGGCACAGGCAAGCAGACAGGCAAGGAGGCACGAGGCACCTATAGGCCAGTGAATACCATGCTGCTCGTTTCCTGTTGTATAATATGGTGCTTTACATTCTCCTTGCAGTGTTAGAAAATGTTATCGGCTGCCGGTTGATACTTTGCAATTTATTTAGGCACATGTCAGTGAAGACCTTTTTTTTTTTTTTTGGGGGGTTGTTTTACCTCAGGGACAGATTGACAAAAAAATATTCGTCTTAAGTGAATTATTTCCTTTTTTTTTATACATTGAGCCTTTGCAATCACGTCGTTAAGGGAATGATTTGTTTATTTTTATTTTTATTACGTTAACTTAGTAAAGAGTGCACTGTTCAGGTCACTGTGAAGAGTGTCAGTAATGTCAGTATGATTGTGTCCAACAATTATTATTTTCTTTTTTATTAAGTCTACATTTTTTTCAGGAAATGTCACAGTGAAGGTCCTCGCGTGCAAGTGCGGGATGAAACTCAGGTGTAGGAAGTGTGTTTTCTCGGTTCGAGCAACATTCCTCTTGCGGTGTTTCGCACGTGACATTTGAGGATTTATGGTTCGGGATAAAATTCCGGTATTTATATTCCATCTTGTCCGTTGTTGTCTTGCCGGGTCCTGGACTCGCTTCGCCCGCTCGGCCACGCTGAGGGATTATTAGCACAATAAAATGTGGAGTCCGGAATCAGTTTTCCGTTATTAGCTGATTCTGTCTTCAACTTTTGTTTTCGTTTAACTATTTTTCTTTATATTTAGAGTTTTGGAGTTTTAACTTTGTGCTATTTAATTAAACTAACTTCTAAAATATATTCTCTGTGAAGAATTTTCAGGTCACGATAAAACCCTGGAGTCTTAACTTTTGTTTCTCCATTGTTCTGGGATTCAATTTTCCACTTGTCTCTTCTTCCTCGTTTTTCTTTCTCTTACCCTTTGCAGGCTTTGTTGTAAGTAGTGTACGAGAAGGAACAATGCTGAATTTTGATAACGTTACTCGTACTGATGTCATGTGGATTTTACTTTTACTTATATTCTGATTTACAGTAGCACGCATTTTCATAGCTGGTCCATTCCTCTTGCCACTGTTTTGTAGCCGACCAAAATTCTCGTTTAAATGTATACTTGCATCAACGCCAACGCTACGGCATACTCATCCACCCTTTACATTTATTATATACTAGAGTGGCATGAACTTACAAACCGAAACAAATATATCTTGTTACTATTGTAACCAAACACTGGTGCTTCGTGTAGAATGTATCGCTCACCATAAAACAAATTTCATGATAATAATAATAATAATAATAATAATAATAATAATAATAATAAGAAGAAGAAGAAGAAGAAGAAGAAGAAGAAGAAGAAGAAGAAGAAGAATTCTCAATAATAATAATAATAATAATAATAATAATAATAATAATAAGAAGAAGAAGAAGAAGAAGAAGAAGAAGAAGAAGAATAGCAACTCGACGCATAGCACTCGGAGTGCACACCCCAAAGATCGTCCTGAAAATTTTATGGGCATCAACTGTGATCTTATGCATGATATGGAAGCATTTGTTTCGAAATTTGATGAAATTCTTTTTTTTTTTTTTTTGGAAACTGAACTTGGGCGAACTTTTCTATGTCAAGGTCAAGGTCAAGGTCAAAGGTCAATGTCAAGGCCATGCAAGGTGCGTCTTTCCATGAGCTAAAATATGAACCAAATCTGAAGTCTCTACGATGAGGAGAACCGAAGTTATGGCCAATCTGACGTTTTGTGCGACCTTGACCTTGACTTCTGACCTTTGACATAAAAAAATCAATAGGTTATATTCTGGATGGACACGAAGCTTCCCTGAAAAATTGGTTGAGATATCCGCAAAATTGTGCACAGGAGACTGTTAACGAACAAGAAACAAATAAATAAGTAAATACATAAATAAACATACTGACCGTACCGAAAATATAACCTCCTCCCAACTTCGTTGGCGGAGGTAATAATAATAATAAGTATCGTCATTTGTAGCAGAAAAATACTAGATAAACGGGAACACAAACCCAGACTCTTTCATCTCATAGCTGTGCTTCTGAACAACACACACGTCTGCAAAACACGCGAGTCAGGGCAGAAGCCTCGTCGCAAATTGAGTGAAAGAACTACATAGTAAACGCAAACACGAAATCTGACTACACACACACACATTCGCGCTGCGCTGCCAGGCTTCACGGTCTGACAGGGCAGCAGTTCGAGCCCGCTCAGGCCGGATTCTTTCCGTTAACTAGGCGTGGTTACTGTCCCTCCCTTGAGCAGGGGGGATGGGGTGTGTGGTGTGTGAGGTCCTGGCAGTACCCAGAGATCGACTATAAAGAGCACTTGCTCATATCGGGAGAGTACCTGCTGGCGATTACGAGTCCAACACGTGACCAGGCCGTGGTGGTGAATTACACACACACACTAACGATAGACACTCCATAAAGCCATAGAGCGGACGGCGAGCAGCGACTTATCTTACACTGTTCTTGCGAGGGAACGAAAACTACTTCAAGAAGAGGAAGGGGAGGAAATGAGGAAAGAGGAAGACCATAAGTGTGAAGCTGCAGGCAGAGGACTGTGGAGAAAGGCAAGAACGTGCATGAAGAAAGAGAACGATGAGCAGTGTGTGAAGCTGTAGGAAGAGGACTATGGAGAAAGGCAAGAAAGTAGAGAAAGAGGACGAACAACAGTGTGTGAATTTGTAGGAAGAGGACTGTGGAGGAAGGCAAGGACTTGGAGAAAGAGGACGAACATCAGTGTGAAGTTGTTGGAAGAGGTCTTTTTTAGGGAAGAAGGAGGAGGAGGAAAGACTGTTGGAGGCAACGAACGAAGAGGAGTGTGTGAAAAGGAAGGCGGGGAGGCGGAAGAGGAGTAAAAGGCAGAATCTGAAGGAAGAAACATGGAAACATGGAAATTCAGGCAACATAAAGTATAATGGTTCATTTCGAGGTTGCCTGCTCTGGTGATTTAATCTGCTCGACAGTAACTTCGTGACTGCAGAACTGATGAAAGAACTTCGTATTCAGTTTACTCCTGACGCAATGGAGTGGCGGTCGATGCGATTTATAAATGAGTTGATGGTATTCTCACTTACTACTGAAGGAAAGCTGTCCCAAAGTCGGATGACTCGGTTTGAGAAGAAACTCCTGCCAAAGCCCGTACTGCATCATTTCGCTTGAATTGGCGGACCATTATTTCTAACGCTTGTGTTGGTTTGTAACTCACAGAATTTAGAATGTTCGATGTTACTGAACTTCTTCAGTTACTTGAAGACCTGAATTAACTATCCTTTTAAACGTGGCTTTTCCAACGAAAATAGGTTTAGTCGCCTTAGTCATTTTTTTATACGGTTGAGCCCTTAACGTCGGAATTATTTCCGTGGCGCGTCGCTGAACTCTTTCCAGTAAATCAATTTCCTTCCTGTAATTAGGGGACCAGAACTGCACTGCATATTCGAGCTGAGGCCTTGATTACTTTTGGCGTCTTGCAATCGAAGCTCCTCGTCATTAATCCAAACATAGTATTGGCGTTGTTATATGCTTTTTTTAGAGTGTTTTGCATGTTTCAGGTCGTTGCTGATTGTAACCCCAAGATCCGATTCCTCCTGCACGACCAGCAAGGGTTTCCCATGCATTTTGTAAGAATGGTTACTATTTCTGGACCCAAAGTGATTGACTTTACACTTGTCAAATTTGAATGACATTTGACACTTTTCAAACCAGTGGATGAGCAGGTGAAGGTCCTTTTGGATGATTTCGCAGTCGGCCGTTGTGAGGGCCCTACTAACAACTTTGGTGTCGTTAGCAAAATTTGATAAGAAGGATTTCAGTTCAGTTTATAGATCGTTGATGTAAATAATAAAGAGAATGTGCCCCACAACTGACCCTTGTGGTACTCTACTAGTGCCTGGAAGCCACTCGGAAGACTGCCCGTTAAGAAGCACTCGTTGTTTTCTATCGGTAAGACAATATCTCATCCACGCGGTCAAATTGCTTTCTATACTCGCTGACTGTTGTTTCTTAAGGAGTCGTTCGTGAGGTGTATTGTCAAAGGCTTTCTGGAAATCAAAGTAAATAACATTGCTGGGGATGTGATCCTCCCAGTTTTCATATATACCTTGGTAGAGGTCCTGTAGATTTGTTAAGCAGGAACTGTTAAGAAGAAAAGGAGGCGGAGAAGGAGGAGAAAGAAAAGGAGGAGGAGAAGGAGGAGGAGGAGGAGGAGGAAGAGGCCGAAGACAAGGAGGCGGAGAAGTAGGAGAACGACAAGGAGGAGGAGGAGGAGGAGGAGGAAGAAAAGGAGGCGGAAAAGTAGGAGAAAGAAAAGGAGGAGGAGGAGGAGGAGGAAAAAAGTTTTGTTTAGTCGGCGCAACATCTATGGTCATATGCCGGAGAGAGACAGAAGGGGAAGGAATTATAGGAGAAGGGAACAGATCCCAGGAGACGGGACACAACCCCCGATCAATACCTGGTACCCATTCACTGCTGGATGGACAGGGGCGTAGGGTTTCGTTAAAGCCGCCAATTTTTCCACTCCGCCCGGGAATCGAACCCGGGCTCTCTCGGTTGTGAGCCGAGTGTGCTAACCACTAGGAGGAGGAGGAGGAGGAGGAGGAGGAAGAGGACGAGGAGGAGGAGGAGGAGGACAAGGAGGAGGACAAGGAGGAGGACAAGGAGGAGGACGAGGAGGAGGACAAGGAGGAGGACAAGGAGAAGAAGGAGGAGGAGGAGGAGGAGGAGGATAGTGAAAAAGCGAAAGAAGATAAGTGCTTGAGAGAAGAAATAAGAATGCTAGAAGATGAAGGAGGAGGAAAAGCAGCGTGTGGAAAAGGAAAAACTACGCTTGGTGAAAAAGGAGGAGGAAGAGGAGTGTGTGTAAGCGGGACAGGAGTGTGTGGATAAAAGGCGGAGGAAAAGAAGTGCAAGGAAGAAGAGGAAGAGAAGGAGCTGGAAAAGGAGGGGTATGAAGGAGTACAAGGAGGCGGCAAGGTATCCCTCCAGCCTTTGCCCACCGATTGTGTTCCTGCCGCCTCGCCCGCACCTCGATGGAGCGGCCAGCCGGGAGCCTCAGGATAGACAGGCGACCCTACACTCTTAGTTTCATTTCCCCAACTTTCTCCCCTTCTCCCTTTTTTTTTTCACGTTCCTCCTCACCTCCTAAACAAAACCCTCTCCCCCTTTTCTTCTTCCCATCTCTCTCCTCATATCATATGAGTGACGAAAAGGGCACTTTTCTTAATAACTACCAGTTCAGTTGATGCAAAAACATAAAAAAAACAATAATGCTAAAAACAAAAGAACAATACATTATTCATCTGAGACCTAGCAGTACTGGTACGTATGTTGGTGTATTGCGTGCCGCCATCGTTATTGTTTTCTTTCTCTTTTTCTCGGGTGAATATCTTCATGCAACAGTTCTTAAAAGTGTAATACCAGGTCCTTTCTTTACGCCATCAATTATTGTACGCGGAGCACGAGTGCGCTACAAGAAAATCACTAGCACTGTTTTCATTATGCCGAAGAAAATTCCTTCGACGGCGTGGGAAATATAAAAAAACTCAAGAATAAAAAAATAAAAAATAATATTTAGTGATACAAATGAAATGTGGCAAGATGTAGAGGTGAAGACGTCTAACACCTTCAGGTGTTAGGCAGGCCTTACAACACACACTATATCTTTACTTTTTTCTATCTAATATTATCTATATATCAATATAACTCTCAATCCATTTATATCTGCCCATCTATCTATCCATCTATTTTTTTACAGCAAAGGAGAAAGCTCAAGGGCAACAACAAAAATGTAGAAAAAAAGCCCTCTAGTCGCTGTTCCCACAATAGACAAAAATAAAGAGTGGCAAAAAAAAGGTCAATTTCGGGTGGAGAGGTGTCTTGATACGCTCTTCTTGAAAGCGGTCAGGTCATAGGCAGGAAGAAATACAGACGAAAAAAGGCTGTTCCAGAGTTTACCAATGTAAGGGATGAAAAAGTAAAGATGCTGGTTAACTCTTGCATAAGGAGTTTGGACAGTATAGGGATGAGCTAAAGTAAAAAGTCGAGTGCAGCGGGGTCGTGTGAGGAGGGAAGGCATGCAGTTAGCAAGTTCAGAAGAACAGTCAGCATGAAAATATCGATAGAAGATAGAAAGAGAGGCAACATGGCGGCGGAATTTAAGAGCTTGAAGACTGTCAGTATGAGGAGGGGAGTTAATGAGACAAAAAGCCTTTGACTCTACTCTGTCCAAGAGATCTGTGTGAGTGGAGCCCCCCCACACATGTGATGCATACTCCATACGAGGGAGGACAGGGCCTCTGTATATGGACAGAATCTGTGCAGGGGAAAAGAACTGGCGGAGACGATACAGAACGCCCAATCTCGAGGAAGATGATTTAGTGAGAGAGGAGATATGTAGTTTCCAGTTGAGATTTTGAGTTAAAGATAGACCGAGGATGTTTAGTGTAGAAGAAGGTGACAACTGAGTGTTCTCGAAGAATAGGGGAGAGGTGTTTGTAAGTTTGTGTCGAGTTGATAGGTGAAGAAATTGAGGTTTTGAGGCGTTGAAGGACAACAGGTTCTTTTTGCCCCAATCGGAAATGATAGTAAGGTCTGAGGTTAAGTGTTATGGCCTTCAGCCTGGAATCATATAGTTCCTGTCGGGTTAGCCTTCTATCAAAAGAATTTGAGTAATGCAGAGAGGAGTTATCGGCGTAGGAATGGATAGGACAATTCGTTATGGAAAGAAGATCATCAACAAACAACAGAAAGAGAGTGGGAGATAGGGCAAAGCCCTGCGGGACACCACTGTTAATAAATTTAGGGGAAGAACAGTGACTGTCTATTACAGCAGTGATAGACCGGCCAGAATGGAAACTGGATATACAGGTACAGAGAGAAGGATAGAAACCGTTGGAGTGGAGTTTGGAAAGCAGAGATTTGTGCCAGTCCCTATCAAAGGCTTTTGATATGTTAAGCTTAACGGCAAAAGTTTCACCGAAACGGCTAAGGGAGGATGACCAAGAGCTAGTTAGGAAAGCAAGAAGATCGCCAGTAGCACGCCCCAAGCGGAACCCATACTGGCGATTGGAAAGAAGGTCAGAAGTGGAAAGATGCTTAAAAAACTTCCGGTTCAGGAGTGATTCAACAGCTTTAGATAGGCAGGAAAGTAAAGCTATAGGACGGTAGTTTAAAGGATTGGAACGGTCACTCTTCTTAGGCACAGGCTGAACGAAGGCGTACTTCCAGCAAGAAGGAAAGGTAGATGTTGACAGGCAGAGGCAAAAGAGTTTGACCAGGCCGGGTGTCAGCACAGAGCTACAGTTTTAGGGACATATAGCACTCCATCAGGCCCATAAGCCTTATTATGAGATTATATATATATATATATATATATATATATATATATATATATATATATATATATATATATATATATATATATATATATATATATATATATATATATATATATATATATATATATATATATATATATATATATATATATATATATATATATATATATATATATATATATATATATATATATATATATATATATATATATATATATATATATATATATATATATATATATATATATATATATATATATATATATATATATATATATATATATATATATATATATATATATATATATATATATATATATATATATATATATATATATATATATATATATATATATATATATATATATATATATATATATATATATATATATAAGGGTGAAAGAAAGTGAAAAAATAAAAATAGACTACAAGGTAAATGAGAAACAGGAAAAGAGTTAAGGGTGTACAAATAAACAATGGAAAAGGAGCAAAAACTGAGAGGGGAAAAGGAGATTTAGTGGGGAAGAGAGGCTTTAAAGTATAGGAAAAAAGAAAAACGCAGGACGGGAGAAAGGAAAAGAGCTATCATGGAGAAAATGGAAGAAGAACTGACAAAATGAAACTTTGGGGAAATAATGAAGAAAAAAAATGGAGATGAAAAAGGTAAGGAAGCGAGGTAAAAAAAATAAAGGACTACGAAGAACAAGAAAATAAAACAATCTGTCGCTTCGGGAAGTTAGTTTCCTTCCATTTCGAATGCTATTTGCCAGAGAGAGAGAGAGAGAGAGAGAGAGAGAGGAGGGGATGGGAGAGGAGAGGAGAGGAGAGGAGTACAAAGGAAAAGCAAACATCAACAGACCTCTTGGTCCTAATTAGGCTGTTTGTTGTTGCTACCATCTACTCTAATCTACGAGTCAGAGACACAGGACAGCAAAGGCGAAGGCTCCTCCCCTCCCACTAGTCCCTCCAGCCGTGGCTGGCACGAAAAGGAAGAATACCATGAAGTATAGAAAAAACTACAATGGCATTTTACATGGACAGAAGGAAGATCATACACGGCAACAAAGCTAACACTACTTTCTGTTACACCGGAGCAAGATAGCGGATGTTCGGGTTAGCTTCTAAATATTTGTCTAGTCGGTTTTTGCACGTGCAAATATAAAGCCTTTATCAGTTTATATATGGCAGAATGAGATAGATCAGTGAAAGAAATAGCGAGGAAGGCGGGTGTTACAAGATGTGTGCAGACATGAGTGAAAAAATCGCGAACACGGTGAGATGGCAAGGAGGCAACGTTAGCGATGCAACGTTGCCTCCATGGCTTCGTGACTGTAGACTATTGAAGAGTTGCCACGCAACTCTCCTCTGAACCCAACTGGAAATATCTGGTCCATTATAAAATAGGCGTTTACAGAGGAAGGGGACGAAGGACATTTCGAGCATCCCGAGGCTGGGGGCAGCAATCAGGGAGGAATGGGAAAATATTAACCCACCAGTAATCAGGAACCTTGCTGATCCCTTCCTTCACGCCTTGAAAAATGTGTACAGAGGAAGGGAAACCCATAGATTATTTGTATTGCCTATACTTATTTTGCTTTCTTCATTTTAAGCTTTTGTTTACGAGCGTGGTCTCGCGGCAAGCATTATTTTATCGAGAAGTATATGGATGGATTGAGTGATACTGTCATTGTTGTAAAAAAGAAAATACAACAAAGGTGTATGGATACTGCCTCACAGAGAGCTGCGCTGCCCTGCTAGCCTACCACTTTCTTCCATTCATCACTGTCGAGTTAATTATATACATCTGATCAAAATAATATTATTTATAACTTGTAGGGATGAATAGTGAAGTGACCTCTATATATACTCCGCCCTGGTGACTCTGAAAATAAATGTGGCTATGTTAGCCTATCATTCCATAACGTTTCTCTTCTCCACATTCATATACGTATATTATACTATTGAGTTTTCATTATATTTAAGGGAATCACTGATATTAATAAGGTCTGTGCAAAACTAAAGAGTATAAAATTACATTGTTATTATAAAAGTCGGTAGAGAATGTTTCCCCAAGGGTAGCTGCCAGATGTCGCCAGCCTACGCTCCGTGTCCGAAGGATTATGAAAACTGTGTCATCACTTTGTAGCGCGCCTGACAGCGAAGGGGGAAATCGGCGCCGGCACGGTGCATGTGTACAGGGGAAGGGGAAATGTTCGCATAAGAATTCGGCGGCGGCACGGGGCGTGAGTACAGAGGAGGGAGAAGGGTATATGGACAGGGGAGGGGGAAATGTGTTTGCAGGTAAAAAAAATTGCAAAGAAGGAAGAAGAATGTTTGTAGAGAAAAAAAATATTTACTGGGAAGAATGTTTGCAGGGAAGGAAGAATAATGTTTTTTTAGTGCTTAATGCTTACAAAGCAAGAGGAATGTTGACACAGAAGGAAGAATAATGTGTTCGGAGAATAAAAAAAAAAAAAAGAAGAATGAAACAAAAGGAAGAAGAATGCTGACAGAACCTTTTCAAAGCAGGAAGAAAAATGTTTGTAAAGCAGGAAGAAGAAAGTTGACAGAGCAGAAGACGAATGCTTGCAAGCCAGGGAGAAGGTTTGCCGAGCGCTCACTGTTAAGTCGCTTTGAGCTTTACGTGGAATTCCACTTTTTTGTGAATTAACATATTTTTCTCGTGGACCTTGATTCACTGGAAGGATTATTACTTCCCTTTTTTTTTTTAGTATATGATGTTGGTGTTGATTACTTTAGTGTTCTTGTCGTTGTTGTAACCTCCGCTGTGCTGCAACTTTTGATGGTATTTCAATTATCATTATTGTTATAATTACAATTATTATTATTGTTTTATTATTGTTATTATTATTGTTATTATTATTGTTATTATTATTCTTGTTATTATCATTTGTTATCATTTGTTATCATTGTTATTATTATTATTATTATTATTATTATTATTATTATTATTATTATTATTATTATTATCATTAATATTATTATTATTATTATTAGTGTTATTATTATTGTTATTATTATTATTATTATTATTATTATTATTATTATTATTATTATTATTATTATTATTATTATCATTATTATTATTATTATTATTATTATTATTATTATTATTATTATTATTATTATTATTATTATTATTAATATTATTACTATTATTATTATTATTATTATTATTATTATTATTATTATTATTATTATTATTATTTTCAATATTATTTCATTATCATTGTTATTATCATTACTATTATTGTTATTGTTTTCATTATCATATCATCATCATCATCAGCAGCAGCAGCAGCATTATAATTATTTTTTCAATTTCTCTTAGTATTGAAAATTCAAGCGACATCATTTCTCATTGTCTTTCAGTATAATTATTGTGTTAGAAACTACACAAATTCTCTCTCTCTCTCTCTCTCTCTCTCTCTCTCTCTCTCTCTCTCTCTCTCTCTCTCTCTCTCTCTCTCTCTCTCTCTCTCTCTCTCTCTCTCTCTCTCTCTCTCTCTCTCTCTCTCTCTCTCTCTCTCTCTCTCTCTCTCTCTCTCTCTCCAGTCCACCCACCCACACACACACACACACACACACACACACACACACACACACACACACACACACACACCAGAACAATAGTTAAATAATATAGTGATGGCAAAGAACAGTAAATTAGAGGCAGGAGGAGGAGTACAAAGTACAAAGGAAAAGCAAAGAGCAACATACCTCTTTGTCTTAACCAGGCTGTTTGTTGTTGCTACCATCTACTCTAATCTGCGAATGAGAAACACAGGACAGCAAAAGCGAAGGCTCCTCCCTTCCCACCAGTCCATACAGCCGAGGCTGGCACGACAAGGAAGAATGCCATGTAGTATAGAAAAACTGCAATGGAATTTTACATGGACAGAAGGACGATCATACACGACAACTAAGCTAACACTACTTTCTGTTAGACCGGAGCAAAATAGCTGATGTTCGGGTTAGCTTCCAAATATGTGTCTAGTCGTGTTTTGAACGTGCAAATAGTTTCGCTTCCGACGACGTTTTGAGGAAAACCATTCCATACATTGATGACACGGTTGAAGAAGTGTTTTGATTCATTTGATTTGAAACGCTTCCTCGTTATTTTGTATCCATTGTTTCTTGTTACACTTGATTGAGAAACTGTAAAATAATCATGAACATTAACGTTATCGAATCCATTGAAAATTTTAAACACTTCTATAAGGTCACCTCTTAGCCTGCGCTTTGATAGGCTGAATAAGTTCAGTTCTGTCTTCGTACGTTTTGTTTCGCAGTCTAAGGATCATTTTATTAGCTCGACGCTGCACCCTCTCGAGTTTATCTATATATTTTCTGTAATAGGGAGACCAAAAATGAACGCAATACTCCGGTCAGTTTGTTGGCAGTTTTTACTACTTCTGTACAATGTTGACTCGGTTTAAGATCGTTCGAAATTTTTACTCCAAGATCTTTTTCTTTCCTGGCTTCAGAAAGTCGCACTCCGTTAATTTGATAACGAATACGATCGTTGTTGATTCTGATACGCATAACCTTGCACTTTTCAATAGTGACATTTATTTGCCATGCTCGTGCCCAACTACTTAAACGTTCGAGATCAGCTTGGAAGTGTTCTTTATCCATTGTCGTAGTGACTCTGCTGGCTATTTTTGTGTCGTCGGCAAATTTCGATATTTACACGATAGCCCCTCGTCAATGTCATTTACGTACACTAAAAACAGAACAGGTCCCAACACCGACCCCTGTGGAACACCGCTTATGACATCTCGGCAGTCAGATGACAATTATACCATTCATAACAACTCTGTTTACGGTCGGTAAGCCAGTCTTTGAGCCACTTATGAATATTACCAGTTATACGGTGAACTTACAATTTACTAAGGTTGTGAGGGACTTTGTCAAATACTTTCTGTAAGTCCAAATATACAATGTCTACTGATTGACTTTCATCGTACACATTAAAGATGTAGTTGAAGAAATCGAGAAGGTTATTCAAACAGGAACGTTTGTTTCGAAAACCATGTTGCGAATCCTTAATTAGTCTGTTATCTTAAAAAAACTTTACCATTTTTCCATATATGATCGTCTCCAAAATTTTGCACACGATTGACGTTAGACTGATCGGTCGATAATTACCTGGTTGTGACTTATTGCCTTTTTTTAAAGATAGGAGCTACGTCAGCGAGTTTCCATTCTTGTGGTACTTTTCCTGTGTTTAGCGACTTTGAGAACATGCTCAAGAGGAGCTTGCTGATCTGATGTTTTGCCTATTTAAGAATACACGGGGATATTTTATCTGGGCTGGGCGTTTTGTTTACTTTAATATTATCGATAACTTGTACTATATCACTTTTTACAATGTCACTAATACTACTCAGGGATGTGTCACCAATATATCTAGGGGCTTCCGGTTGCCTCTCGGATAAGATTTCTTCTGTAAAAACGGAGGCAAAAAAATCATTCAATATGTTAGCGATTTCTTTATCATCATTCGTGGATTCGCCATTTACAGTTGCTATTGGGCCAATACTGGGGGTGAGAACTTTTTTTTATTTCTTACGTAGGCAAAACATTCTTTAGGATTTGTTTTGCTGGCGCTTGCAATATGAAGCTCTAGGTTTCTTTTGTTGAGACGTATGATTATGTTTGTTTATCGGCGTGATCATTGGAATTTGATTTTATCTGTTTCATTATTTGTCATCAAGTGTTTGCGACGCGCTTGATTCTTATTCACAATTTGGCGTTTGAGTTGATTGTTCCACCACTTAGGCTTCCAGTTGGCTGTTGGTCGTCTTTTGCGGAATGGTGCGCATAAATTCACGGCTCTACTTAAAGTTTCTGTGAATGTTTCCTAAGCTTTATTTATACCTGAGGCTGCAGAAATTTCGCTCCAGTCTGCATTTGCTAGTAAATTTCTTAGTTTGTCAAAATCGGCACGTCGGTAATCAGGTATTATATCTTCACTCGTTTTCATGTCCTCTTTGATTTTTATTTTAAACGAAATCATTCGATGCTCGCTGTCGCTGAATCCGTTACCAACATTGACATCGTTATCTAGGCTTTCTTTAGTTGTGAGAACAAGATCGAGGATGTTATTTTCGCGAGTTGGTTTATGCACATGCTGATAAAGTGCACTTTCTATTAAGTTACTGTATAGATCGTGACCTGAGTGTATATTTAACGTGTCTCCCCAACTCTTTACTGGTAAGTTAAAGTCTCCCATAATCCGCCCCGACGGGATTTAGGTGCACACCATCGCGTTCGTACAAGTCATTTTCACCATAGAATTTATTCCAAAAGTTCACAAACTCGACATTTTCTTGAGCACATAATGACTTTAGTCGGTTGTTAGTGCTGAAGGCTTTACTGTAAAAGGCGTTACTTTCTTTCATCCGCGGGAGGATACCAGATATCATTGTTGTTTGTTTTTTCCTTGAATTGTCGGATCATTCTATGATACTTTTCCATTAATTCTTCTGAGCGATTGGCCTTTACGTTGTTCTCAGTTTTCACGCAGGAAAATCTAACAACCATTCCGGAGAGAGTTCAGGTATATGAGGGCGGAGAGAACGAGAAGTTGAGGGATGTGATCATCACTAGGCCCAGACGAAGTATTCCCAAGGGTGCTGAAAGAGTGCAAGGAGGTCCTCAGTGGCCCGCTTACCGATATCTTTAAGATGTCGGTATATTCTGGGTATGTGCCCAACCAATGGAAAGTATATAGCTAATGTGACGCCGATTTTAAAAAAGGGAGACAAGTCAGCCACCTCAAATTATCGCCCAATTAGCTTAACATCAGTTGTAGGAAAGATGTTGGAGTCAATTATAGCCTGGAGCATTCGGGACCATCTAGAAAAGTATAATTTTATTCATGATTCACAGCATGGATTCACAAAGGGTAGGTCTTGCCTTACTAACCTGTTGTTCTTTTACACTAAAGTAATCGAGGCGGTTGACCGAGATGAAAACTATGACATATTGTATCTAGATTTCAGTAAAGCGTTCGACAAAGTTCCCCATCACCGGCTATTACTAAAATTACAGGCTCACGGCATAGATGGGAAAGTTATGAACTGGATCAGGGCGTGGCTTAGTGGTAGAAAGCAGAGAGTACAAATCAATGGTAAAAAATCTGAATGGGGCAGTGTTACGAGTGGAGTCCCACAAGGGTCGGTGCTGGGTCCTCTGCTTTTTATTATTTACATCAATGACTTGGACACAGGAATTAGTAGTGATGCCAGCAAGTTCGCAGGTGATACCAAGATCGGTAGAGTAATCCAATCTGACAGGGACTCTAGCGTTCTCCAGGATGAGCTTGACAGACTATATGATTGGGCGGCGAAGTGGCAGATGGAATTCAATGTCGGGAAGTGTAGCATTCTGAGTGTAGGAAGGAATAACCCCTCACACAATTACTCTTTAAATGGCACTCCTCTAAGCAGGTCTGGGCGAGAGAGAGACTTAGGAGTCCTAGTGAGCTCTGACCTCCGTCCTAGGGCTCATTGCATTCAGGCTAAAAATCGGGCAAACAGAGTACTTGGTTTCATCTCAAGGAGCGTAAGCAATAGGAGCGCTGAAGTCATCCTCAAACTTTACTTAGCACTAGTTAGACCTCATCTCGATTATGTAGATCAGTTCTGGTCTCCCTACTATAGAATGGATGTTAGAATCTGTACAGAGGAGGATGACAAAGATGATTCAGGGGGTGAGAAACTTGCCTTATGAAGACAGGCTGATGCAGTTAAATCTACACTCTCTAGAAAGGCGAAGGTTGCGAGGAGACTTGATCGAAGTCTATAAATGGATGAAGGGCTTTAATAAAGGGGATGTCAATAAGATTTTGATAGTAAAAGACCCAGGTAGGATGCGTAGCAATGGTTTTAAGTTACACAAATTCAGATTTAACAAAGACATAGGCAAAAATTGGTTCACCAATAGAGTGGTGGACGAATGGAACAGGCTTGGGAGCCATGTTGTGGGTGCCAATACCGTAGATACATTCAAGAAGAGGTTAGATAAAGCCACGGATGGTGAGGTAAGGTGGGGTTGAGTGTACAGGAGCTGCCTTGTATAGGCCGACGGCCTCTTGCAGACTCCTTACGTTCTTATGTTCTTATGTTCCGATATGGATGACGAACAGTGAGTTTTGGTCTGAGCCGGTCATAACATCGTCGCGCGCCGCAGTGATGCCATCTACACCTATACCGTGGAAACACATGCGCTTACGTTTCTCATATGAAGCACGACCGCAAAATTCTGTTAACTGACCTCTGATCATTGAATCGCCAATCAACCGGGTTTCGTGTTTCTCTTCAATTTTCTCCTTTAAAATACCAAATCGATTGAAGGTCGTGAGTTACAACATTTTTCTTGGCGTATAAGGCCTGGCTCCATTCCTTACAGGAATGAAACCGTCATCAGGTGCTTCGGTACTCGGATTTCTCATGAGTTAGGCATAGGTTGGTACGGTCTGGTTGGGTAGAATACCTGCAGAAAGGAAGGAAAGGAGGGGCTGTGTCCTCAAAGTGTAAGGGAGGGTGACAACCCTTGGATAGACTACCCAGAGGAAGGAAAAAAAAAAGATAATAGTCTGGAGAGAAAGGAAGAAGTCCCTTTTAGTCGCCTTTTACGACACGCAGGGAATACGGAGGAGGAATTCTTTAACCCCCCAACCACAGATAAGAGGAGGAGGAGGAGGAAGAGGAGGAAGAAGAAGAGGAGGGGGGGGGGAGGAGGAGGAGGAGAAGGAGGAGTAGGAGGAGAAGGAGGAGTAGGAGGAGAAGGAGGAGTAGGAGGAGGAGGAGGAGGAGGAAAAGGAGGAGGGAAATGAAGAAAGAAGACAATGCAATGCGACTGTCTCTTGCCAGCAGGCGGGGAGGATGAAAAACTGCCCCACACGTAACACCCAGTGAAGCTATCCCAGCGTCCTCTTCCGCTTGGTGCTCCCTGACCCGCCTCTTCAACACTATCCTCGCTGGCCCCGCTGTTCTCCCTCCTGCTATTTAGCCTCCTAATTATCCTCATCATCTTCCACTCCCTCGTGTCTTTCTCCTCCTCTATATTTTCATTGTCATACGATTACTCTAATTTATATTTGTGTTACCGCTCTCCTCGCCACCCGGCTTATCCTCCCCCTTCTCATATTCCTTTTTTTTTTCTCGTTTACCTCCTCTTCCTCTTTTCCTAATCCTCCTTGCCCTATCCTTTACTGCAACTTTTGTTAACTCATTATCTCAAATTTACCCTCCCCTGCTACTCATTCACTCGCTCCCGCACTCTTTTGTTCACTTTCTCATTCATGCGACTGTAAATCACACTGGCAATACACGCCTTGTTGTAATTGCTCACTCGCTTATTTTTTTTCTCTCTCTCTCTCTCTCTCTCTCTCTCTCTCTCTCTCTCTCTCTCTCTCTCTCTCTCTCTCTCTCTCTCTCTCTCTCTCTCTCTCTCTCCCCCCACACTACCTCTCATCTCTTTCTTCCATTCTCTCCCTCATTCTTCCAAAACCATAATCCTCCTCCTCTTCCTCCTCCACCCCTTTGGTATCAAGCTGAAAAAAAATATCCTTAGACCTATTATGACGGGGAAGATTATGAAGTGCAAAAGTGTGTGAGAGCTATTCATATTGAAGTGAAAAGTATAATAAAGGTTGTTCCGGGAGGGGGAAAGATATTGACGCGTAGAAATAGTTTACCTCTATGCCCTCATTAATATATTGGCGTATTTTTTTTTTTTTAATCGAGCCGATAAAAGTTCTACATTAATTGAAGAGTTTCGCATCATTTTCCCCTCTCGTTCACCTCAGGACATAAAAAGTCACACTAAGATTACCTTAAAAAACAGCAATACGGCAAAATTTATGTGTGCACGAGGAAGGTGAGTTTTCAAGATGCCCAGGTAAGTAGCCACTCGCGCCCTCCTGTCCCGTATATAACGAAACCTGCCCTCTCTCCCCCCCTCCTCCTTACCTTCCTCAGCCCTCACACCACCAAAACAGCCACATTTTTATTCTTTTCTTGCTTTTCATTCCTTCGTCTCCCTCAACAACACCACCGATATCAATTTATTTGCCTACCTATCAACCCTTCCAGCTACCATCACCAGCTCAACCACTACCACCCCCATACTTTTTTTTTTCTTAGCTTTCATTTACTTTCCCACACTACCACTACCACATCCTTCCCTTCGTTCCTCTCCTTGCTTCCCTTCCTCACCACCACCACCACCACCGCCACCTCCCTTTCGTTCTCTTACTTGCTTAGTTCCTTCCACACCACCACCACCACTTTTCCTGCCTCCATTTTCTGCCATTAATTCTTCCTTTCTCTTCCTCCGGCCTCCTTCCATGTTTCATTCTTCCTACCTCCATCTTTTCTCTCTCCCCTCTGCTATTCCTCCTCCTTTACACTCTCCTCCTCCCTGTCTTAATTTCTTCAACCTTATATACTTTCCATGCAACCTACTCAAGGACGCGTAGGTTACATAGGGTTGGGGGGGGAGAGAGAGAGAGAGAGAGAGAGAGAGAGAGAGAGAGAGAGAGAGAGAGAGAGAGAGAGAGAGACCGACACAGGTGGTGCACGGACGTACCTGGTTGAGCTCCTGCTTCTCTCATTTACCACTCGCCACATATTTCAGCATCCAGTTCCCTATACTGGCTGCTCCAGGTATGACTTTACTTTGATTCTGATAATCATGGCAAGATAAACTACAAATCATATGGAAATAAATTAGGACAGTGAAGGTTGACCTTGCTGTTACTACACTGTTTCACAATCTTGACACCATCCCAAAACAGTAGGCGAACCACTCCTACCTCGTCATATTCTTGCCGCTGCCCTTTCCTTTACCAAATCACTGCCGTAGAGACTTGCCCACAGCAGCAAGATGCCAAACTTAAGAGGACGGCAAAACCAGGCCACCGGACCACCCACAGAACAAAAGGGCACCACATCATTGCCCCCTAAACAAGTTTCGTCATCACTAACGAACCAGCCCACCAAGCAACCCACGGAACAGACGAGCATTCTGAAAACCGCCACCAAGCAACCAACAGAACAGGCGAGCGCCACTGACCTGGTTCATGCATCAGCTTCGTCAGCGCTGCTACTGCTCAAACCCCCCTAGTCAAGTGACATGTGAGACTGCCGCACCTACTGACATCCTGGGCCTCATCACTAGTGACATCACCACCATCTCAGAAGAAGATAAAACAATAGCCAGCACTGTAGTGAAAGCAATGCAACTAATTATCAGTCAAAAAGATCAAGCAATATCTCAATTACAAAACCACATAGCACAACTAGAAAATAGAGTTACACACCTAGACTCCTAGAGAACCAAATTGATGAAGTGAATCAATATGAAAGAAGATATTCCATAATTGTTAGTGTACCGGCATTGCCACTTGAAAACACCAATGAAAACAGTGCAGAAGTGTTAATTAGAACCATTAAGGATAATCTTTATATAAACATTACACATACATAAATGATGCACACAGGCTAGGGTTAAAGAAGACCCAGAATACAAACAGAACCATTATAGTTAAGCTACAGAGCCGACAGAAGAAACATGAAATAACGAATGCCTGCATAATAGGTAGGCCTAATCTCGACATCAATGAGAGACTGACACCCAATCGTCGACACCCACTACCTAGTATCCTGATGAGTGATTGCTGTCTGTGTGATGACACCGTAGAACTTTGTACCGTCAAAATCACAACTGGTAACTCTCATTACACTGCATCATCACTATTCCCTATACCGTCCCCATTATAAACACCAAAAAGCTAACGAGTTTAATTCATTCATGGATAACTTTCAGTCACAAAGTATTTTTTTTCTGATAACCAAACCATCATCTGCGGACACTTTAACAGTAACCGATTAGAGCACGATACTCACACACCAACAAACCATTTCTTATGCACAATGTAATTATTGCCCACATAGATCTCGTCCCACAAGATTTCCTGCTTATAATTCCACAGCATCTCCATCCGTCTTAGACCACATATGGACTAACTTTACAGCTCCCTCCTGTTCTGGGATTTTTCTATTTCCCCTAAGAGACCACCTACCGGTATTTCTAGTCCTCCCAATACTTGACAAGCAAACATAAATTAACCTTTAGGATAAAAAACGCCGAGAATCGGACAAAATTTAAAAGAAAGATTTCAGAAATTCATTGTAATTCCCTATTAACTTACCATGATACAAATATAAACTGCAATTTATTTCCCAAATGAACACCAATTGGGATGTTTTTCACTGTGTTAATACAGTTTATCTAATGCAATTTATTTTTTGACACCGTATATAGCATTTATTACTCCTGTTTTCCCAAAGTATATAAGATCGTATCAGTAAAGAGACGACAAAAAACATGGATCACCCAAGGAATTATTAAATCAATACGACATAAATTTGCCTTGTATAAATCATGTAAACTAAGGGTGACTAATTGTAATATATACAAACACTATAGAAACTACCTGAATAACCTCATTAAACTCACTAAAAAATCTATTACCTACAAAGATTCTCAGATTTTAGACTTAATACCAATAAGCTATGGGAAACAATAAATGAACTATCAAACACCAATACTTAAACCCATGCCACACCCAACTAAATAATTTACAACAACCTGGGTAGGCGGTGGCCGAACTGGTAGCGTACTGGGCCCACATTCACCGCGTG
>NC_066515.1:4099860-4149860 GCF_024679095.1 Eriocheir sinensis
CTATACTACATGGCATTCTTCCTTGTCGTGCCAGCCTCGGCTGTATGGACTGGTGGGAAGGGAGGAGCCTTCGCTTTTGCTGTCCTGTGTTTCTGATTCGCAGATTAGAGTAGATGGTAGCAACAACAAACAGCCTAGTTATGACAAAGAGGTATGTTCCTCTTTGCTTTTCCTTTGTACTTCTTTGTACTCCTCCTCCTGCCTCTAATTTACTGTTCTTTGCCATTACTATATTATTTAACTATTGTTCTGGTGTGTGTGTGTGTGTGTGTGTGTGTGTGTGTGTGTGCATGTGGGTGGGTGGGTGAGCGCGTGGGGCTACGTGAGTGTGAATACATGAGAGAGAGAGAGAGAGAGAGAGAATGAGGAGCATGATGACAGAGGGAAAGATAATGGCGCAGAAAAAGAAAGGAAAACACGCGGAACAAGGACAAAAAACTGGGAGGCGTGGCCGAAGGGAGGGAAAGGAGGAGCAATTCTGAAGGCAGAGAAGAAGGGAAGAGGGATGGAGACAAAGAAGAAGAAATAACGATAACTAAAGAAAGAGAACGCCTGAATGAGGATAAAACGGTGAGGCAAGTGGAGCATAGAAAAGATAAAGGGAAGTAAGAACGAAGGGAAGAGAAAGGAACGAGACTTGAGGACATAAAGAAGAGATAGAATGGAAGTCTAAGGAAAGGAAAAAAATAATAGAGCCTAAAGAGAGAAAGGACAATTGGAATAATGAGATAAAATGAGGACAAGCACATGGAGGAAGATAAACAAAAAAAAAAAGATGGACGAAAATGAACAGAAAAGGAGAGAAAGAGAAAGAGGGGAACCGGAAAAGGAGGGGAGATAAGTGAAGAGCCAGCGGAGAAACTAACATACAAGGAGAGAAGGAATAAATAGCCGGAGGATAGACGATGTCGTATGGAAAAGGGAGGTGGAATCAGGATGAGGATACAAAGAGTAAGAGGAAAGGAATGGATGAGACAGGAAAATGGAACGATAATATGGCGGAGGAAAAAAATGACGAAATAAATGAGTAAGATAAAAACAGGAATGATGAAGAGATGAAGAACCCAAAATGAAAAAGAAAAGACGAGAGGAAAAGGGAGAGAGGAGAGGAGAGTGAAAAAAAAATAAGGGAATAAGGAGAAAAAACAGCCATATGACCAGCCCGTATCCTCGTCAACTATTAATACTGAACTTGGTATTAACTTTCGAATTTACTATTAACTTCAGTCTCAAAGTGTATCCTCACCAACTATTAGCCTAATACCTACTATTCACTTCGGTATTAACTTGGGAGTGCTGGCGAGGACTTCTAAACACTTAATAGTAAAGTTAATAGTGAATCCCAGACCCAGATCCATATCAGCATGGCCGCAGGAGTTCCTCGCCCAGCCCGCCTCCGCACTTTTAGAGCTCGAAAGGACTCTTTGGAAATGTATACCGATGCTGAACTTGGCAAGCGGTACAGATTAGACCGTGCTGGAATTGTACATGCGACTGATTTGGTGAGAAGAGAGCTACAAGATCCAGTTCAAAGGGAGCATTCCCTCACCCCGGAGTTGAAAGTGATTTTGACTCTTAGATACTTGGCTACAGGAAAAATGCAGCAGTGTTCGAGTGATTGGTTTGAGGTGAGCCAGAGTAGTGTCAGCAGGGCGATTGCGGAAACTCTGACCGCCCTCAGTGCCCATCAGCTTGTCAGGAGGTTTATCCAGCTTCCCCTCGAGAGGGCGGAGATTCGTGAAAAGCAGCAAGAATTCCACCAAATTGCACATTTCCCCGGTGTTGTGGGAGTGATAGACTGCACACATGTGAAAATAATAGCACCAAAGGAAAATGAAGTGGATTATGTGAACAGAAAAAAAAACTTCCATAGCATGAACATACAGTTAGTGTTTGATGCAAACTTCAAAATAATAAACCTTGTATCAAAGTGGCCAGAATCAGTGCATGATACAAGGATCCCGAATGAAAGTGGGCTGAAGCTGCTGTATGAGAACAACCGTGTTCAAGCAAACTGCTATCTGCTTGGTGACAGCGGGTATGGATGCAAGCGCTGGCTGCTGACCCCATTTGCAAGACCTCATCTAGAGCATGAGAGAAATTACAACAGGTAAAAACACTTCACGGTAATTTTTGAGTTAAGGTCTGCACCTAAACCACTAGCATAATAATAGTATATACAGATACTATTATTAGGTAGAATATTATTTATGAATTTTAATTTCACCGGCACCGGTTGTAAACTGCGAGTGTTACTATATATAAATAAGTATTAATCATATTTTCATTCAGCCACTTTCCTTGATACAGATACCAGCAGTACATACTTGAATCTAACCAAACGTAATACTAACCTAACCGAACGTAAAAGTAACCTAACTGAACGTAATACTAACCTAACCGAACTTAATAGCAACCCAACCGAACTAAATAGTAACCTAACCGAGCATAATAGTAAATGAACCGGATCCGTAAAATGATGCGCCTAGCCAGTGGTATCAGTAACTATTTCCTATTTTCAACAATCAAAGAAAAGTCCTTGAATTTGATTTAAAAAGCGTTTCCATGATTGTTGAAGGTTTGTAGAAAAGAAGTATGAAGAGTTTGAGTTATTTGTTTTGGGAGAATGTGAATTTTATTATTTTACGTATAGTTACACTCACAGTTTATAGCATGCACCTGTTAAAATAAACATTAAAAATAGTATTCTATCGAATCATTGCATATGTATTTTTATTTTGTTAATGGTTCAGTTGCGGACCTAAACTTAATAATTAATCATTTCACCTACTAATTTAATGCTTGTATTGAATAAGTCAATCCAAACATGTAATCGAGTTAGAAAAAACGAAAGATCGAGGCGACCACATCTACATGGTTAGGTCAGGTTAGGTTAGGTTAGGTTGCATGACTTACGTGTGAAGTAAAACGGCGTACCTTAAATATTTATGTAAAAATGAGTTACGAAAAATAAAAGAATTATATCGGTATAAGTGAGGGGGGGAAACATATCAGTTGTCCCCCCCAATTCTCAGCTATAGCTATTATACTAAAAGCTGGAAGCTAGTGAGTTCGTGGTCAGTTTGTCTTTTAACCAAAATCATGTGGTGAAGACTGTGAAGTCTATCTCATGAAGTAATTCCCTGTTGTATAATTTTGTACTTCTTTGAGTTTTATGTAAAAACTGTGTATTTATTTTACTTGAACAGTGCTTACATAATCACAAATGGTTTAAATGGAATTTGGAGGCCTTCTCGTAGTAAAATGTTCTTGTATTTCTTTGCCCCCCAAAAATTAATTATATATTTATTTCTTACTCCAGTCATTGCTTCACAAATGGAATAATTGAAATTTTGAGAGCTTCCTGTGGTAACCATGATCATGTATTTAAAAAGAATATAATTATTAATGTAATAACTTGCTCTTACTAAGGTTTTACGTATTCACAAATGGAAAAAATCGGAGGCATGCCTTGTACCTCTTTGAAAGTTGTAGTTTTATTTGTTACTTGGTTTATGATTACTTTATTCCGGGTGGAAAGTTGTAGTTTTATTTGTTACTTGGTTTATGATTACTTTATTCCTGGTGGAAAGCTGTAGTTTTATTTGTTACTTGGTTGTTTATGTTTCCTTTATTCCAGGTGGGAAGCTGTAATTGTATTTGTTACTTGTTTTCTGATACAAAGTTCCAGGGTGGAAAAAACAACTTTATTGTGAATTCTGTGTAATTTTTTTCTGGAGAATTATGTTTACTGAGTGAATTGGTGACCAATCTGTTACTATTTGTGTCTTGCTTGAAGATATTCATCATTGGGTTCAAAGCTATGGTATTAACGTTCAATAGACATTATAACAAAATAGTAATTGTCAACCTATTTATTTTCATGAGATCATGGTATGACCACTGTAAAACATGTTTTTTTTTTTATCTTGGCTACATTACAAATTCAGTATATAATTACTCCTATATTCAATAAAGTAGAGGAATCCAGTTTTCAGCATCTTTTATTACTAAGCCAACATACCATGAAATATGTGATGTAAATAGCAGTACTCTTATAATATTGTGATTTAATTATTAACCAATCCAGGTTCTGCCAGTGGCCAATGACTCCAAAGTGACCTAAGATTACTCAATGCTACTATCTAGGTACACCAGCTGTGATGGTGAGTGTATCAGGGAACACTGGAGAGCAGCATGAGTCTAATTAAGTGCCAACGAATATCATGCCTGCATCACAGACTACATAAAACGCTAATATGATCGGTGCCTAATGGTGCAATAAGCTAATGATGTTGATATATATATATATATATATATATATATATATATATATATATATATATATATATATATATATATATATATATATATATATATATATAAAACTGTCTGCCCTAATGTTCCCCCCACTTTTGAAGACCAAATGACGCCACAGCATCCCAACTGGGTGCCGGTGCAAATCTTCTCGTTAAACACTCAGAAAACTCAAAAAATCTGAATTAAAGAGTGCTGGCTGTGGGTATTGAACCAGGGACCTTCGACAAACAAAACCACATGTCTCTGTCAGTCGAGCCAATAAGGCGACGCCCAATCTCAAGTGAACCTACTCACAATTGCACACACAAAAAAATTTCTTGTAAATTTTGATGTACTTTGAATGAATTAGTTAACCATTTATGTTGAGAACAGCAGTGATTTTTTTCACCTATTCCACCCTAGCCTCCTCAGAAATATAAAAAAAAATAGTGGCAATCAGTTATATAACAAAGCAATCAAAACACCAACGATTTACCAAAAAATAAATTGTCAGCACAAATTACCAAAACTAAATATAAACTTCTATCCATATATCTATAAACCTTGGCCAAGACAAGGCACACACACACATTAACACTCATGTATACCACTCTCTCACCTTAAAAAAAAAAAAAAAAAAAAAAAAAGACTACGATAAATATCAACTAAGTAATGCTACCCTCATCAACTCTCATCTTCTGACTAACTGTTTTCAATCTCTTAAACCCGCCGCGATGTTGCATGCTAACTGCACGCTTCTCCCCCTCCCGCGGCCAAGCCGCACAAGACTATCTACTTATTCTCATCCCTATATTGTCAATTTACCTAATCCAAGAGTTAACCAGTATTTTCACACTTTCATCACACTCACTGGTAAATTCTGGAACCTTCTTCCTATGTATATTTTTCCAAGTTCCTACGACTTGAACTTCTTCAAGCGAGGAGTGTCAGGACCTCTCTCTTGATCACGGCCATTTTTCTCTGACTGTTCCCTATGGTGTGGCCGTCAAGTTTAGCGGGATATATATATTTTTTTACTGTATTTTTGTTTCCATTGGCCGGCCATTTTGGTAGTAAAAAAAGTTAAGAGCACGAGCACTAGTGGAACAATAATAATCCCTACAACATAATGCACTATATGCTTCATCATTACTCATTAGATACCCATTTCACACAGGGCACACAGAACTACACGCAATTTGGTGGAACGTGAAATTGGGCAGCTGAAGAGAAGATTCCACGTTCTTCATGGCGAGGTTCGTCTCAGCCCAGAGAAAACCTGCCAAGTTGTGACTTGTTGTGCTGTCCTACACAATATTTGCAAGGCAGGAAACATCCAGGCACCAGAAGAGGAGGAGGAGGAGGAGGGTGGTCATGATGGCAGTGATAGTGACCACAATGATGGTGAATATCAATTAGATGACAACCGTGACATGCCAGAGCAGGGTCTAGTATACAGACAGGTTATAGCCAGACAACGTTTTTGAGTGAAATATCAACATGTAATGTCACTTTGGAACTTTTAGATTTCATGAAATTGGAGGGCGGAGGAAAATTTGCCCATTGTAATAACCCCCAGGAGACAGGTTTAAGTTCACACACACAAAAAAATAGGAGCCAAAGGAAGGAGGAAAAACAGAAACAGGTAACACAATGGAGAAGAGGAAATTAGAAAAAGAGTGAAGATACTGGCTAACTCTGTGCATAAGGGATGTGGAAGGAATTGTTTTTTTGCAGTCAGCTTATTTTCTTAACAAGTTTCATTATTTTTGCAAGATACTTTTTGTTTCTTTTCATATTCATGCTCCATTTTGTAAACATTAATTTCTATTAACAGTATTCTGGCCTAGCTGACCTCACGGTTGCCAAATCATCGTACTCGGAGCCACGTATTTACCGGTTTCTGGCCCATTACTGTTGCCAAGAAATACCAACAATTAACCATTTAAACGATAACCATATATGAAGGCAGTTATTTGAGTGATGAAAGCAGTTTTTGGGTCGGAAATCGACAAACAAGAGGCAGAGTACGACAACCTGGCAATGTTGGTGGACCGCCTTTGCACATTTTGGAGGCAGAGTTAGTTTTCCCAAAGACTTTATGTAAACTGTCAGGTATTATGTAATGTAAAGAATTAGGACTAGATATTTTAAATTTATAGAATATTTTTCATTGTCATTGATGTTACCTACATATTTGTAAGGTTTATGGCCCAATAATATTAGTTTTCCAGTTTTTAGTATTTTTTAATACTAAGTTAAAACAAATTTGTACATCAACATTATATGGTAACATCTTATCCAAGTTGTACTGTAGAGGTCTTGATATGTTTTTTAAACAATATTACTGGATATATATATATATATATATATATATATATATATATATATATATATATATATATATATATATATATATATATATATATATATATATATATATATATATATATATGTATGTTTGTTTGATTGCAATTCCTCTTTTGTTTCTTTGTATTTATGTACAATAGTTGGTTCCACGAGAAATGGCATAGATTTTCCTTCAGTGGTGGAATTGCAGACTTGATATCATTGCATGGGTGATGGTGCTGCGCGCTCATTGGCTAATTCTTAACTTGTTCTGATGCGCATAAAATTGACTTTGTATTCCTACCAAAATCCTTTATGAGCTGTAAGGTAACAGATTGCACCGATAGAAAACTAATGCAATAATATCTTTATTGATAAGTGTGTGCATTTTGAACTATTATAAATTAATCTGAAACGACATTCATAACAAAACTAAGTCCGAACTGAAGGAAAATCTATGCCAGCTCGATAGTTACAGATTTCCATGCTGACTGCTCTTCTGCATGCCTCCTTCCTCCCTGCTGTGGCCTCACTGCACAGCAGGGTTGGAGAAAATCATGATTTAAAAAAAAGAGAGAAATATGTTTTTTATTTAAATTAATTTTTTTCATTTAATTTTTTTTAAGTGTTTTTTTTTTTTTGTGCAATAATCCTTGTTTGTTTCCACTAATTATTTATTTCAGTCTTATGAGATCATTTTCTTGTAATAAAATTGTCCAGTGCTTAAATGAAACCATAGTTTGATATACATTGCCAAAGATGTGTTTTTGCATAAAAATCATAAGCTTATGATTTTTATGTAAGTACTCATCTTTGGTAGTGTATATTAAACTATGGTTTCATTTACTGGACAATTTTATTAGAAAAAAGAACCTCATCATAAGACTGAAAATAATTAATTAGTGGAAACAACAAGGATTATCGCAAAAAAATAAATAAAAAAAAATTGATTTCAATGAAAAAAAAAATTTTCTCAACCCTGCTGTGGTGGAGAGGCCACAGCAGGAAGGAAGTAGGTATGCAGAAGAGCAGTCAGTAAATCGGAAAAAACTGCAACAGAGATAAATATTTTTGAAGATTACTTAATATTACGGTCTATCTTTAGCTTCATAGCCTTGAGGCGGTAATATTCAGCCCCAGCATCAAAAAAACTTGCTGCTGCCCTATGAAAACCATCTCTTAATTCTACTGAAGAAGTAGGCTGTGACGGTGGCGGAGCAGCTTCAGTTGTCATTGGGCGAGCAGATCCTGAAGCAGTTGCAGATGTCATAGGGCCAGCAGCAGCAGATGTTGAACAAGTGGGTGCCGGAGCAGGAGATGGTATCTCTTCCATATATATTGCCTCGATTGAGCAATGTGGTGAGATGGTCTCTAGGGGTACATGGTTGAAAAAAAGGGTCATATATTAGTCATGGTGATTAATGCATATAACTTAAATAGGTAGTTGAAGAAAAAGGGTCATACAGGTGAAATATTACTGATTAACAGAAGTATTCCACTATTTTTTTTTGTTTGTAAGGTAATTGACTGATAAAGTGTGTATCTACAAAGAATATGAACTTATGATTGATCATTACATTGTTTTAAAGAGGATATAAAACTTTCACAAACATACATCCCAGTCAATATTTCACCGCTGCTTGACTGCTGCTGCTATCCTGTCTGTGGCACATCATCCAAGGTAGCTGTGTCAACGCTGAAAGGCGCTAGTACCCCGTCGAATACATTAGACGAGCGGCCGATGATGTCGTACACCAACTCATCTATCACAGTTAATATGATAGTTGGTGCACCACCACCTATGAAAATAACATTTATTTTATTATTCTAATGAATGTAATAATTTGTGAGTATAGTGTGAGAGGTGTGAGCTTAAGGGGTGGGCCCCGGAAGGGATGGATGGATGGTGTGAAGGAGACGTTGAAGGGAGGAGTGACACTGGAGCATAATGGAATGACTGTGCGTGACAAAAGCAAATGGAGAGCAGTTGTGAGTGTGTGAGGATTGACGCGGCCCTGCGACCTCTGAGAAAGGTGCTTGCGCATCTGTGGTGCCACACATGTGGGGCACTCAGGTGTTGGGGGAAAATATCATTGTTATGAAGGGGCAGGGGTAAACCAGTGTATGCTGTGAAGCCTTGAAGTTCCCTGTCTGAAATGTGCAGCTAATCCCCCATACAGCGAGGGTCTTCGTTTCTCCCGCAGGGGCTGTGCGGCTGAGAGGGTGGTGTACATGAGTGTGAATGTATGAGTGAGTGTGTGCCTTGTCTTGGCTATCACCCTTCGTTGGGGGAAGACAGCCAAGGTATTTAGATAGATAAATGGAAAGTCATTGACAGATGAACATTAAAAAATATTTATATCAAATATGCAGTTCACTGCTATGAACTTATTAACTGTAAGCTGAAATAAAAGCATTACTTGTGGCCAGTATAGCTGCATTATGTGATCATGAAAAAAACTGACTAAAATAATTTTTTCATTTAAAGACATAACAACTCAACAAATTTACCAGTCTACCGCTGCTCATTCTGGTACTGCGCAATGCGGGGCTTTGATTTTTGCAGTACGTTATACCAGCGCCTCTCACAGTTATCCTGCGAACGGGGTCCGCTCCCAGGGAAGGCACTGTAAGGTTATAAATGTGAAGTGAGTTTCTTAACAGTTCCTCTACGGCGTGCTATTTATTTCCCATACCTTCTCCAATAACATTTCATACATACTGTGATGGAAAGCTAAATCAGTATTTTTTTTACATGTATCATAAGACATTAACTTTCTAGTTGTTATGAACATGACCAAAAATACTACTTTTCATTACCTACTTTAATAAAATGCTTTTCTCTAAGTATATGATGATATTACACAATACAACTATAGTAAAAAATTAAAAGCATTAACCTTCATTCCATTCTTTTGAGTACTTCCAACCTAACATTATATCACCATAATCTGTTTCACCAAAGGTATCAAAATAATATTTTAATCTTACTTTACCATTCTCATCTAACCTACCGATTCAGATATAGTCTTAACATAAAATACTTGTAAAAGTGTTCAGAGTCTGGCATGCCCGCCCTTCCACCAAAAAAAAAAAAAAAATCTAAATAAAGAATAAATAAAATAAAAGGTAAATATGACTTAACTCTCTTATACTAACCTCCTTTCCACCCCAACAAACGTGGAGACCTACCATGTTAGGTTAGGACGTGTTAGGTAGGACAGGTTTAGCAGAGTTGGTTTAGTTATGTTAGATTGTTGAGAGAGCGAGGGTTGCAGCAGAAATGGTCATAATGAAACTATTCACGTGGAGCAGTAGGAAAAAGTATGTTTTGTTTGGAAACTCAAGTGGTTGTGTTCGTATACAAAAATACCCATTTGACGAGGTTAGGTTAGTTTGCAAGTTACTTGAATCATGGATATGTGAATGTGTAACAAAAAAATCAAAGCATTAACCTCAATTTCATTCTCTTCAGTACATTCCAATCTAACATTATATCACCATAATCTGTTTGACCAATGCTATCAAAATAATATTTTAATCTTACTTTACCATTCTCATCAAACCTACCTATTCCCATATAGTCTTGACATAAAGTACTTGTAAAAGTGTTCTGGGTCTGGCATTTTTATGTAAGTACTCGTCTTTGGTAGTGTATATTAAACTATGGTTTCATTTCACCGCCCCCCCCCCCCCAAAAAAAAAAAAGAAATAAACAAATAAAAATAAATAAACAAAAAAAATAAAGAATAAAATAAGAGCGAAATATCCTTAAATATCTACACTAACCCCCTCTTCGGTAAATCTTAAGAACAGCGGCTCCTAGCGGGATCGCTTTTAGGGCACGATGTGGTGATAATTACAACATCTCTAGCACGTACGACGTGGCTTTGACAAGCGGACAGGCGTGTTTATGTCACAAAGGGTGTATATACTTTTCCACGATGGGCGAGGAGACTGCGAGCTCCAGGGTGAAGAAAGGGAAGAGCCCGCACGGAAAAATACACCCCTTGTGACATAAACACGCCTGTCCGCTTGTCAAAACCCCGTTGTACGTGCCAGAAATGTTGTAATTACCATCACACCGTGCCCTAAATGCGCAGCTATTCTTAAGATTTACCTCCCCCAAACAAACTTGGGGACCTGTCATATTAATTTAGGACATGTTAGGTAGGACAGGGCAGGTATGGCATAGTTATGTTTAGTTATGTTCGGTTGTTGAGGGAGAGGGGGTTGTAGCAGAAATGGTCATATATATATATATATATATATATATATATATATATATATATATATATATATATATATATATATATATATATATATATATATATATATATATATATATACACTATTCACATGATACAGAATGAAAAGGTATGTTGTTTCGAAAGTCACTGGTTGTGTTATTATGCAAAAAATACCCAATTGATAAGGTTAGGTTAGTTTGTAAGCTAATTAAATCATGAATATGTGATTACCTTGTCACAGCTTCTGACACTTCATTCCACGCTCTCTTCTTATCCTCAGAGGTGACACTCTTGCCGTAAGGCCCTTTGATGATATGTCTTTTTTCATATATCTGCTGTAAGAGGAAGACCGTTTCATCTTGAGACCAATTGAATCTCCTCCTCCTCGCCGCTGGTTCTTCAATAGATGAGCTCATTGTGGCAGTTGGCGTGGTTATGGAGCGGAACTGAGCGTGTTGATGTGACGAAGGACTCCTTTGTCACAACAACACGCTCTCGTTATCTCCCCTTTGAAAGGAGGGGAGATAACGGGAGGGGAGTGAAGCAGCCTCTAACTACATTTCATTAGTATCTGCCACAAAACTTCTTTTTTTTTGTGTTTGCCATTTATTTTGTTTTTGTTGTACACTTATACATATTTCATATGCAAACCTTTATTTCTTTATTTTCCTTTTGAAATAGTTACGTAATTCATGTCGGTTGTTTACGTTTTGCACGGTGGTGTCCTTAGCAACGAGCCCGCCATAAAGAAGAAGATAATAGGAGCCAGGATTTGCTAATACTTATACTCAAAGTTAACGAGGGTAGCTATTACTCTTAATAAATTGAAACCATTAACTTTGATTGTAACTTTAAGGGTAAAAGTTAATAGCTCGTGAGGATACGGGCCCAGGAGGTAAAATTTTTATTATAAGTGGGAGAAGAAAAGAAGAGGACGAGAGGCAATAAGTAGTATAAGACCAAGGATGAGGACGAAGAGTGTAACGGTGGAAGAGGAGGAGGAGGAGGAAGAGGAGGAGGAGGAGGAGGAGGAGGAGGAGGAGGAAAAGCATGTTAAAGAGGAGGGAGAAAAGGAGGAGGAGGAAGGGAAAAATGAGGTCAAAGAGGAGGAACATAAAAATGGAAAACATCAAAAATAAAAGTTGATATGGACGAGGTTGGGGAGAGAAGGAACAAATGGAAAAAAAATCAAAATCCACCCTGGAGAGGAGGAAAAGGGGAGAAGGAGGAGGAGGAGGAGGAAGAGGAGGAGGAGGTGGAGGAGGAGGAGGAGCAAGACCAAAGGGAATAAAATAAACACGAACAACCGATGCAAAAGCAAGAGGAGAAGTAATATCAGGAGGAGGAGGAGGAGCAGCACCAGAGGGGGAGAAGGAGGAGGAGGAGGAGGAGGAGGAGGGGGAGGAGGAGGAGGAGGAGGAGCAAGACCAAACGGAAGAGAATATACAGAAACAACCTGAGCAGGAACAAGAGGAAAAGGAATATCAGGAGGAGGAGGAGGAGGAGGGGGAGGGGAGGAGAAAGAGGAAGAGGAAGAGGAGGAGGAGGAGGAGGGGAGGAGAAAGAGGAAGAGGAAGAGGAGGAGGAGGAGGAGGCAATACACGTATATACATTGAGTGAAGGGCAGACGTAGGTGGGAGAGGAGGGGAGGATAGGTGGAGGCGGCGGGCGAGGCATTCCGGCCAACCATTAAGCGGAACACATGACTCGCCGTTAGGCTAGGTTAGTCAAGGCCCCGCGATATAATGACGGAGGGAGGAGGGAGCTAAAGGGGGAGGGAAGGAAGGAAGGAAGGGTTATGATAAGGAAGGGATGGACGGAGGGCGAGAAAAAATGGATATCAAGAAGGACGGCTGTGATGGAAAGGTATTAGAAAGGAATGAAAACTGGAAGGAAGAAAGGATGAAAATATGATTGATGAATGGATGGAAAGAAGGAAATGTAGAATGAAGAAACAGAGGGAGACAATGCATCGATAATTAATAAGGTGAAGAATGTATAGAGGTAAGGAAGGAATAAAACAAGAAAAGAAGGAAAAAAAGAGGAAAGGAAAAAAATACGGAAGGAAGGACGGACGGAAGTAAGAAATTAAGGAAGAAAGGAAGAAGAAAAAAAAAGCAATGGGGGCATACGCCGTGGCTCGCGTTGTCTCGCACACTCTACGACACCAAACCCAAAAAAAGCAGGGGTTCATAAGAATATAAGAACGCAGGAGTCTGCAAGAGGACCGTAGGCCTGTACAAGGCAGCTCCTGTGAACCTAAAATCCTGTGAATCTAACCCCACCTAATATCACTGTCCATGAATTTATCTAATGAGAACATAACATAAGAACATAGGGAAACTGCAAGAGGCCGAGTGGCCTACACAGGGCAGCTCCAGAATCCCCCCCACTGCTCACGATGTGTGAGGTGTAGTTTCAGGGGTTACAGGTAGAGGCTTGATCCTCGTTTACCTTCGGTACGGGCGTACGCTCCAGTACCCTGTCTCCTTACTGCACCCACACCTCACTGCCACCTGTCATCCTCGTCCATGTAGCTGTCCAGGCCACTCTTAAAACAAGCTATCGTCCCTGCACTAACTATGTGATTGCTGAGTCTATTCCATTCCCCCACCACCCTATTACTAAACCAATGCTTGCTTATATCTCTCCTAAATCTATACTTTTCTAATTTAAATCCATTACTGCGTGTTCTATCCTGCTGGCTAATTCTCAGTACTACTGTACTTATATCGCCTTTGTTGTAACCCTTGACCCATTTGAATACTTCTATCAGATCTCCCCGCACTCTTCGTCTTTCTAGTGAATGTAAGTTTAGATATTTCATCCTATTTTGATATGGGAGGTTCCTCGGCCCCTGAATCATCTTGGTCATCCTCCTCTGAACTGATTCTAGCAAGTTGATGTCCATTCTGTAGTGTGGGCACCAAAACTGGACAGCATAATCTAAGTGTGGCCTAACTAACGCTAAATAGAGTCTGAGGATGACCTCTGCACTACTGTTGGTTACCGTCCTGTTAATAAAGCCTAATACCCTGTTAGCCCTATTCTTCGCACTAATACATTGCTTCCTTAGTTTTAGGTCAGAGTTCACTGACACCACCAAATCCCTTTCACACTTTGATCTGCCTATCGCTGTGGAGTCTAAACTATACCTGTGTAATGGGTTGCGTGTTCCTACAATAAGTACGCTACACTTGGTGATGTTAAAATTCATCTGCCATTTCCCTGACCAAGCTGACAGTTTGTTGAGATCCTCCTGCAGTGCTCTAGCATCCTCCCCTGTCCTAATAGTGCGTCCTATTTTGGTACCATCTGCAAATTTACCTTTGTCACTAGTTATCCCATTGTCAATGTCATTAATGTAGATAAAGAATAAAAGCGGGCCTAAAACTGAACCTTGAGGAACCCCACTAGTAACATTACCCCATTCGGTTTTTTTACCGTTAATGGTAACCCTCTGTTTCCTGTCGCTAATCCACGTCTTAATCCAATAAAATACCTTCCCTCTTATTCCATGAGCCCTGACTTTATTTAACAGTCTCTGGTGAGGAACCTTATCGAAGGCCTTACTAAAATCAAGATAAACTACATCAGAGCTCTCATCATTGTCAGCTGCTTCGTATACTCTATTGTAAAAGGATAAAAGATTAGTGAGGCACGACTTTCCTTTAATAAACCCATGCTGGGAGTCGTGAATTAAATTATGTATGTCAATATGGTCCCTAATACTATCAGCTATTATTGACTCAATCGTTTTACCTATAACTGACGTCAAAATAATCGGCCTATAGTTTTCCATAGAAGATTTGTCACCCTTCTTAAATATTGGAATAACGTGTGCCTGCCTCCATGAAACAGGCACCACCCCTGTGTCTAGTGACTTCCTAAATACTTCTGTTAACTGCCCACTGATTTCAGTTTCACATTCCTTTATTACCCTGGGGAAAAGTTCATCTAGCCCTGGCGCCTTAATGACTTTAAGTCTATCTATCTGTCTAATCACGAGCTCCCTACTTATGTTGATGCCGGTTAATCCTTCTACCTCTTCTCCCCTGTAGATCTTTTCTCCCTGGGGTTTCTTTGGTAAATACAGTTAAGAAATATCTATTTAACGTCTCGCTCATTTCCTCATCTCTATCAATCAGTGATTCCCCTGACTTAAGCGGCCCTATCTTATCCCTAACCTTGGTCTTATAAAGCTGAAAGAAGCCCTTTGGGTTGGTCTTTGCTTCCCTGGCAATTCTAATCTCATAATTACGTTTTGCCATACGCCATACGCAATGTGACAATTGTATTGGCACTCACCACATGACTGCTCAGCCTGTTCCACTCATCTACCACTCTGTTAGTAAACCATTTTTTGCCTATGTCCCTGTTGAATCAGAATTGATCCAGTTTAATCCTATTACTACGTGTCCTAGCCGGTTCTCTTACCATCAGAACCTTACTAATATCCCCCTTATTAAAGCCCTTCATCCATTTATAAACCTCTATCAAGTCACCTCGCATCCTTTGCCTTTCTAGAGAATGCAAGTTTAATTGTTTTAGTCTTTCCTCGTATGGCAAGTTTCTTAACCCCTGAGTCATCTTAGTTATTCTTCTCTGTACCGATTCTATCATTCTGATATCCATCCTGTAGTAAGGTGACCAGAACTGAACCGCATAATCAAGATGAGGTCTAACTAATGCTAATTATAGTTTGAGGAAGACTTCGACGCTTCTGTTGTTTACGCTCCTTGAAATGAATCCCATTACCCTGCTTGCTCGATTTTTAGATTGAATGCATTGTGCCTTTGGACGGAGATCAGAGCTCACTAACACCCCTAAATCCCTCTCGCACCCAGACCTGCTTATGAGAGTGTTATTTAAACAATAGTTATGTGAGGGGTTGTTCCCCCGGGCAAGTCTCCATGCTGGTCTCCTTCCCATCCCAAGTACCTAATGGCAGGATATATAGGCTTGATCAATGGACCGTATTGGCTATACAGGCAGCGCCACACGTGGCCACTCGGTGAACTGTCAAAGCAGTACTTTCCATAGAATTCAAGTTATATACTAGAGTGCGTCTGAGGCTGCCTCCAGGATACAAGACCGTTGTGCAACCACCGCTCCAAGCCATCGACTGCACATACTTTACTCCTACCCGGTTTCCTGACTCTACTGATTGATATGGAGAAAAACTGATATCGGGTAGGAGTGAATATTGTGTGCAATCATCGGCTTGGGGCGATGACGGCACCATAGACGTGTATCCCGGAACCAGCCTTAGACGCACTCTTGTCTATAACTTGAACTCTATGGAAAGTACAGCTTTGAGTTGAGTGGCCACATGTGGCGCTGCCTGTATAGCCAATACGGTCCATTTACGGGCTCTGTGGACGTTCCCTCGGCCTCCTACACTCAGGAATGTCGTTTACTGAAACAACCCAGCGAACAGGATCAGCTTCTGGGTAGCATGCTACATGCCGTTAGCGTTGACGGGCTATGCAGGTAATACGCCTCGAATCAGTCTCACGGAGTAGTCGCCAGTTCGACACAGTCATTCCAACGATATCCCATGATTTTGCGTAGGTACGTTTTACCAAAGGCATCAATCCACCGCTTCAAGTCACTATTAAATGTCTATGGCTTACAGCCAGAGTAAGACAGGGAGCACAAGCGAGTTAAGAAGATCCGGATCATTGTTCTTCTACACAGGTACCGACAACGCCATATACTCGTGTTGATGTGTCCGTGACACCGTGGGAGAAGCCAATATGCAGTAAGACTTCTTGAGGAGACAGCGTTCTTCTGAACGTGAGGCGTGAGGAAACTCTTTCGTTTTCCCTGGTTTTCATTTCTCACGCGTAGGATGCCTAGTACGTGTGCAGTGTTCGGTTGCCACTCGATTTATATTTAGGTGGAAACATCACATATCATTCGTTTCCGAAAGACGAAGAAACAAAGCAGAAGTCGATTGACGTGTGCAGAAGAAGAGATTTTATGAATTTTGCCACTTCATATATTTGCAGCCGGCATTTGAAGCTACAGCATACGACAGAAACTTTATGTATGAGCTACTTGAACTACCACTACCCTCAAGGCACAGAAGGCCGAGAGAGAGAGAGAGAGAGAGAGAGAGAGAGAGAGAGAGAGAGAGAGAGAGAGAGAGAGAGAGAGAGAGAGAGAGATGGATGAACTGAGGTAGTAGGCGAGTGCCGCTGATTTCTGGTAACTCTAGGTCACTAGCTTGTCCTTGGTGGCAACTCTAACCCTGTGATCGACGTCACTCTTTAGCCCCACCCATGTGCGCGGACGGACCGGGCGAGCTGACCTAACTCTACCTTCTGTCGGCTTGGACTTAACTTACGTCGGCCGTCCACCAGTACGCGAAGCGTTAGGATACAGTCAGTTGTCGATTTCCCAGGCGTGAACTCAGACTGCTCAGGTCTCTGCAGCTTCAGCAGCTGGATGCGAATCCAAATGAGTAATACATGCATGGGCAAGCACCTTGCCTGGAACATTGAAAAGCTTAATGCCATGGTAGAGATTGCAGTCCCCTTTTCCTCTCCAAAAATTAACAAGCAGGGCCCTCTTGCAGTCAAGATTAATGGTATAAGACTGCCATCCGGAATTGAAGAGCGCATGCAACCCGCAGATCATGGCCTCACCTCCAGCTCTGAGCAGCTCTGCACCGATGTTACAGATACCAGGTGCCTTTCCACCCCTCGACCTTGCCACAGCCGCTCTGATCCCGTCAAGAGACGGAATCAGAGGGCAGGCGGTGACTGAGTGGTTAGCGACAACATCGGGTGGAATCCCCACGCTACTACCTGGGATTTTTCAGTCACCGGCGAGTGGCCTAAGACTACCCACATGCTGTCGTAAAGACCGCCCATTAACCTGGACTCTGGAAGAAACCGTCCAGTGAATCAAAAATGAGTTCCGGGGGGGCTGCATGAGCCAAGCATAACTGTCGCCACTATAAAAATTGCCTGCGCCATGACGTGCTTGGGCCGACCATCGGGCCCCTGAAGAAAGTCTACCGGCGCTATAGGCTGGGCTGTAAAAAAAATAAAAAAAGAGAGAGAGAGAGAGAGAGAGAGAGAGAGAGAGAGAGAGAGAGAGAGAGAGAGAGAGAGAGAGAGAGGGTTTTCCTCATTAGGGGGACCAGCATCCACTACTTGCAAACCAGCAAATGGAAGCTGCCCACTCGGAGGGTCCGCCATGTACTCATCCATGTCTGACACGAGACAGCCAAATGCTTTTCGGATAGCGCTCACCTGAGAGGGAGACTCGGAGTAGAGTTTCTTCAGGGCTCAGTAAGCAGGTATGAAATATTATGCATTGAGATGACCCCTTAGCCTCCTCAACGAGACTCCTAATATACCTGAAGAAAGGGAGAGAAGAAACGTGGATAGCTACGGTAGATGGACGGGTAATGTAAAACTGAAGTGAGGGGATAGAGGAAAAAATATGACAGGAAAAAAAGAGGAGGGAAGGATGGGAAGGACGGAAGGAAGGAAGGAAGGAAGGAAGGAAGGAAGGAAGGGAGGAAGGAAGGATGGAAGGAGAGATGAAAGGAAGGAAGGAAGGAAGGAAGGTAGGTAAGGAGGAAGGAAGGAAGAAAGCACGTTAGATAGATTAGAATGATGGATACATGAAACAAACATATACGTAAGAGTGAATAGAGGGAGGGAAGAAGGGAAGGCGAAAAAAAAGAATGGACGGAGGAGGAAGAAAGGAGACGGTAGAATGGATGGAACAAGGAGAGATAAAGGAAAAAAGAAAAGGGGACGAACCACCAGGAGGAATTGGAGGGGGGGAGGTAATGAAGAAAGTAAAATTGGTACGGAAGGGTCAGCAGGTGAAGAGGGGAAGAAGGGAGGGGAAGGCATGGGCAGGAGGTGGGAGGGAGGGGGAGAGGAAGGACATACCAAGTGTACAAGGCACATGTAGAATTGGGAGGAGGGGAGGAGGCAGATAGAGAGAGGTGGACGGAGAGAGAGAGATCAGAAGAGGGACGGAGAGTAAAGAGGAATATAAATAAAAAACAAGGAAGAAAAGGAAGGAAGGAAGGAGAGTCATGAAGGTGGAGGGCACATGAGAAGAAGAAGGAGGGAACTAAAAATGGATGGAATGAAGTGGGGAAGAAAATAAGAAACAGGGGTGCGAGGAATGAGTGAAAAAGGATTTTAAGGGAGGAGGGAGGAAGGAAAGGAATGCAGAAAGAATGGAAAGAATGCAAGCCTAGGGAGTGAAAGGAAATGAAACGAAGGAATAAAAGGAGGAAATATAGGAGGGACAAAAGAGTTGCTTGAATGACAGGAAAAGGAAAGAAAAAAGGTTGAAAGTGAGGAGAGAGGCAAGAAGTATAGGATAAATGGATAGAGAAGAATGAAGGAGGCTAATCATCCATTTAGCTAACTATCACAGCTACAATAACTTCCTCCTCCTACTCCTCCTCCTCCTACTCTTCCTCCTCCTCCTCCTCCTCCTCCTCCTCCTCCCACACACACTCCTCCTAACAGGGGATCATCATCGACATTGGAGGAAAGTTGGTCAAAGCTTGAGAATAATACAATTTAAGCGTAATGAGAGAGAGAGAGAGAGAGAGAGAGAGAGAGAGAGAGAGAGAGAGAGAGAGAGAGAGAGAGAGAGAGAGAGATAATGGGGTATTAACAATAGTCTTTTTTTTTTGTTTTACATCAGAGGACACGGCTCAAGGGCAACAAAAACGGTACAAAAAAAAAAGCCCCATACAAGATAAAAGTAAAGTGTACCCAAAAAAGAGGTAAATTTCGGGTGGAGAAGTGTCTTGATGCAGTCTTCTTAAAAGAGATCAAGTCATAGGCAGGAGAAAATACAGACGAAGGAAGGCTGTTCCAGAGTTTACCAGTGAAGGGGATGAAAGAATAGAGGTGTTGGTTAACTTTTGCATAAGAGGCTTGGACAGTATAGGGATGAGCATGAATAGAAAGTCGTGTGCAGCGGGGCCGCAGGAGGGGAGGAGGCATGCAGTTAGCAAGTTCAGAAGAGCAGTCAGCATGAAAATATCGCTAGAAGATAGAAAGAGAGGCAACATGGCGGCGGAATTTTAAAGTAGAACGTTTTCAGTAACAGGAGGAGAGCTGATGAGATGAAGAGCTTTAGACACCACTCTGTCCAGGGGAGCTGTGAGAGTGGAGGCCCCCACACACACACACACGTGAGATGCATACTCCATACGGGGGCGGACAAGGCCCCTATAAATGGAAAGCATTTGTGCGGGGGAGATGAACTGGCGGAGACGGTACAGAACGCCCAGCCTCGAGGATGTTTAGTGTTGAAGAAAGTGATAGCTAAGTGTTGTCGAAGAATAGGGGATAGGTGTTTGGAACATTGTGTCGAGTGGATAGGTGGAGAAACTGTGTTTTTGAGGTGTTGAAGGACACAAGGTTCTTTTTGCCCCAATCGTAAATAATAATAAGGTCTGAGGCTAAGCGTTCTGCAGCCTCCAGGTCATTAAGATAACTTGCAAAGGTGTGTGTGTGTGTGTGTGTGTGTGTGTGTGTGTGTGTGTGTGCCTGCCTCCCTGCCTGCCTGCTTCACTTTCCTGCCTGCCTGTCTCAGGCTGTCTGGCTACTTAACTGCAAGCGTGCGTGCGTACATGCGTGCGTGCGACCGTGCGTGCGAGCTTGGGTGCATGTGTGTGTGTGTGTGTGTGTGTGTGTGTGTGTGTGTGTGTGTGTTATACCAAAGACGGGCGCCAAAAAACAATTATTGACTGAGTGACAATTGCTGACATATTTTACCGAGCCGACGACGATATGTTACAGCGGCTGAACGGGAGAAGCGGAGGTGAGGTGGAGAGCGTTAGTGAAGAGAGGGAAGGATAGGAGGAGGACAACGGGTAGTAAGATAAATATGGGAAAGGGAAAATAAGAATATGAAGAAAAAATTTGGTATGCAAAAAAGGGAAATATAGAGAAGAGGGTTATGAAGGAAGGTGGGAAGGTGAAGAGGGTAGGGGGGACGAAGGTGAGGAGAATCGTCAAGGCTGAGGGAGAAAAATAACCACATTGATTAGAGAGAGGATGAGGAGAGGGAATGGGGAGAGGGGAGAGAGTGAGGGAAGGTAAAGAAATCTGGGAATGACGAGGTTGTGAGAAAAGAAGAAAAAGTAAGACTATAATTATGGTGTGAAAGACTGGGTGTGGGAGAGAGGAGTAATTAGGAGGTGTGAAGATAGGGGTGACGGACGAGACGAATGTGTGTGTGTGTGTGTGTGTGTGTGTGTGTGTGTGTGTGTGTGTGTGAGAGAGAGAGAGAGAGAGAGAGAGAGAGAGAGAGAGAGAGAGAGAGAGAGAGAGAGAGAGAGAGAGAGAGAGAGAGAGAGCGCATGTGAGGGTGTAAGGGTAAGGGACGGCGCTATGATAGGAGTGTTAGGGAAGAGGACATGAAAAAGAGAATGTGGAGAAAAGGTGGAAAGTAGGAAACAAGAGAGGTTGAGGCGAGGGTTGTACGAATGGAGGTGTGTGAAGGAGAGGAGTAGGAAAGAGAAGGATAAGGAGGAGGGAGTGGAGCAAAGTAAAAATGAGAAACGAGGAGGAGGAGGTTAGTAAGAACAAAAAAAGAAGGTGCGTGTTAAGGATAGAAAAATGTTACGTAGGAAGAAGGCAGAATGGGAGCGACTGTGAAATGAGGAAGGAGGGAGGGGTAAAGGAGGGAGGGAAAGAATAGAGGGAGGAAAAAAGGAAGGAAGCCATATTCGTAAAGGAAACTGAGAGGGGACGAAACCACGATACTGAAAAGAAAATGAGACATAGAGAAGAAGGGGAGGAGAGGAGAGGGAAGTGAAAGGGAATTGAAAGGGAAGGAGCTGAAAGGAGTGGAAAGAAAGGTAAATGAGCGGTGAAGTCCATTTCCCAATAACTTACATCCTCTTCTGGAAGGGGGAAAGGAGGGAGGAAGAGGAGAGGTAGGAGGGTAGTGAGGAAAAGGAAAGGAATGTAAGGGGAAGGATGCCTGGCCGAATGAGAAAGGGGTAATCAAAGGAGGGGAATGCATTCATGGTGGCCGAGAGGAAAGTGAGGGTGACGCAGTTTTTTTTTTTTTTAATACAGCTACAGCTACAGTTCAAGGGCGTAATGAAAAAAAAAAAAAAAAGGCCCGCCACTTACTGCTCCAGTGAGGAAAATGAATAAGAAAGTGAGGAGAGTGGAAGAAAGAAAATCGATAGTGAGAGCCTCCTATCTGGCCCATGCATGGTTTCCCTTCCACAAATCCTCTTTTTCCTTCTACATCCCCTTTTCGCCCTACAGGTCTTCCATTTATTCCTCCTCGGCTTTTACAACAAATCCACACCAAATCATTCTCCTATAATTTTATCCTTTTATGTCCATCAAAACCTATCTGGGCAATACTCTTCCCCTTCCTTGGTCTAGGTGTTCCCTCTGTCTTTATTAGAATCGCCACTTCCCATTTCACAACCCCAACCTACTCCCCTACCTTTACAAACTTCCCCTACGACATTTTTTTCTTACTACATTTCCCATATCCAGTACCTTCACCCTCCCATTTTTTTTCCTCTCCATTCCTTTGTTCTTTAATCAACTTCCAAACATTTCCATTGTCTTCCATCCCCAGCCACCATATTCCCCTGCTCAACGCCCAGGTTACCATTCCCTTCCATCTAAACTTTGCCTTCCCTTCCCTTCCCTCTCCTCAACACCCAGCCACACCGCCCCAAGGCCCATACACCCAATTCTCCAGTCAGGCTCTCCGTTTCTTTCTAATCTCCTCCACACTTTCCCTATAATTCTCCCTCCTCACGCAACCGCAGCCCACCCCCCCTCCTCACTGACCTCAACATCTTATATATATATATATATATATATATATATATATATATATATATATATATATATATATATATATATATATATATATATATATATATATAACTACGTCTCCTTCCTCCTTTTCCCTTTATCCACAACTGCTATCTCCTTTTGTACATAAAACAATAACATCCTTCTCTTCCTACGAGCTTCCCGTATACACATTTCTGAGCTCTCACAATACACCAAGTCCCTTCTTTGCCTTCTCTTCGTCTAGCAATATTCCTTTTCCTTTCTCAGCTATCATTAGTCTTCGGTCGAGGGTCTTATGGCAGAAATGGAAAGGGGAGAGGGAAGGGATAGTGTAGAGTAAGACAAATCGGAGGTGAGGGAACGAGGAGGAGGGGGGGAAGAATACAGACAGTAGGAAAAGGAGGAAGAGTCTGAGGAGGGTGAGGAACAGAGAAATATTGGACAACAGGCGGGCATGAAGTGATGAGAGAAGAAAGTTGAAAGTAATATGATGGAGAGGTTCAGAAGGAAGAGAAGAGAGTAGTACGAGGACGTGGCTTAAAGGGAGTAGAGAAAATGGAATGATAAATAATGTAGGAGGTAATGTAAAAAGGGAAGATTATGGCTATAGAGATGAAGGCAAGAAACAACGATGGGGGAATAAAACAGTGAAGAAGAGGTTATGAGGCCAGGAGGTGGATAGAGGCAAAGAAGTAGGAGGGAAAAGGAATCAAAGTAGCGTGGGAGAGGAAAAGATGAAAGGGAAATGGATGGGAAAAGTGAAACACAATGAAAAGTAGCAGGAGATACGCAACACATATATGGCCATCAAGGTATATGAAAATGTGTATTCTATTAATATCCATGAAACAGAACTTAACCAAAGAACAACACATCACACAGATTAAAAAAATATTACAAGTCCAGATACATAAAAGGGCGATGCCACATTACCAAAAGAATAAGTCCACTACGCAAGGAGCAACGCTAATCACAATAACGTTCCAACTTCTTTTACACACACAGAAAAAGATCCCGTCAGATGAAGTTATGGGCATTCCTCATTACTCAAACGTTTAAAGACGGGGGCATACGCTATAGCTGCGCATGTCCACGGTGCTCATCTCTGTTGCTTTGACCATTGAGCTACTTTTAAATCACAGTCCGCCTCAAACTAAGCGCAACTCACCTCACGCCACATATCACATGCTCTAAGATCCTATACTTCTCTCTTTTACGCCAGTCACCACCGCCGCCACTCAACGCCATGGCCAAGGCACCGAGAACCCCTGACGTGAACAAGAATGTGTTGGGAAAAAATGAGATACTTTTTTCGTCATCGTCACCCCGTCAATCACTCCGGCACTCAACCACTCCCGGTGTGCTATAAGGTGGGATCGTTTGTCAGGCACTTGACGGTGAGGAGTAGGAGGAGGAGGAGGGGAGGAAGAGGAGAAGGAGGAGGAGGAGGAGAAGGAGGAGGAGGAGGACGCGGAGGCGGAGGTAGCAGAGGCGGCAACAGCGGCGACGAAGGAAGAGGAGGAGGAGGAGGAGGAGGAGGCGGCGGCACCGGCGGCGACGAAGAAGGAAGAGGAGGAGGAGGAGGAGGAGGGGGTGAGAAGGAGGAGAGGAATGTTATTATGGCGCTCGTGGAATGAGGAACGCACTTGAATTAACTACGGGAACCAAACCTGAAGGTAATGTACGAAGTTGATTTTTTTTTTTTTTACATTTTTCTTTCCCTTCTTTCTCTCCTCCTGTCCGTTAACTCTTTTCGTTGCCCCTCCTTCCTTCCTTCCTAGCTTCCTTCATTCATTTTCCATCCTTCTAGACCTCCTTATTTTCTCACCCTCCCTCACATCCCTTCTTCCCGCCGTCCCTCCCTCCCTCCAGTAATTACATAGCGAGGCCTTGAATGACCTAACCTCACGGCGAGCCACGGTTGGCAGAATGCCGCTCCGCCTCCGCCTCCTCCACAGCCTCCCTATGTTCTCTCCTTCTCCTCCCCCCCTCTCTCATCTGACTCCAGCTCAATGAATATACGTGTACTGCATCGTCCTCCTTCTCCTCCTCCTCCTCCTTCTCCTCCTCCTCCTTTTCCTCCTCCTCCTCCTCCTTTGAATTTTCTTTTGTGTTTTTCGCGCATTATTATCGTTATTTGTGTTATTTGTATCCTTGTTCTTCATTCTCATTCATATTATTACCATTGTTGTTGTTATTGTTACTGTCGTAGATTTTTTTCAAATTATCATCCTTATTATTATACCTATAACAAATATAATGACCGATGCCATCACCCATGCCTCGTCGATTTTCAAATCCTCCACTTTATAAAACAAACCGTCCACGTGCTTTTGTGTTCTCTTTTGTGTTTCCGTCCCCCCTGTGGTCGTCTAATAGCCTCTCTCTCTCTCTCTCTCTCTCTCTCTCTCTCTCTCTCTCTCTCTCTCTCTCTCTCTCTCTCTCTCTCTCTCTCTCTCTCTCTCTCTCTCTCTCTCTCTCTCTCTCTCTCTCCTCTCTCTCTCTCTCTCTCTCTCTCTCTCTCTCTCTCTCTCTCTCTCTCTCTCTCTCTCTCTCTCTCTCTCTCTTTGGACGTCCGCGCTAATATTTACCGCTCCAATAAGGCGGTCAGCCGTATACACCAGCCACCAGTCAAGCTTTGTGTGTAGTCATCACTGGAAACTACAGGTTTTGTGCGCAACCTAAAATACGAATTGTTTGAGCTACCTGTACCTCCAAACCAAATAAAACTCCAGCATGGAGCAGTGCCTACAATTCATCTCCCAAACTCAGGTCAGTGCATTTACTGTTTCATATATCATAGGTGTTGTGCGCACATTCTTACGAAAAGTATATTTGGCAGAATACGTTAGTTGTCGATTACCCATTCCTGGTAATTTCCCCTACCCAGGTAGTGTCTCCAGGTTTCACGTTCCCACCTGTAGGAATATTTCGGGAATCTCATGGCAATAACGCCATCAAAATATCTTAGCCCTTCCTTCATTTGTTCTTCTAATGTGCCTTCTATGACACTGAAAGAAATAAAAACGCTTACTGCCTCTTCACCACAGCTCTTTATTTTCTAAGTGAAGGCCCGAAATAAATTAAACTAACGAGACTGACAGGTACACACAAAAGTTAATAAGCTTAAATGAAGGGAGGTGGAAACAAAGGAGGTGAGAGAATAAGAGAGAAAGAAGGGGAAGGAAGGGGAAAAGGGAGAGGGAGGGCAAGAGGCTTACAGCCGTTTATCAGTCAATCTCTTCCCCCTTCCCCCCAGGAAAGCAGGCTTCGTGGACCAAACGGTATTATCAGTGACGAGGAATGTCTTTGATGCAGCGCGCGAATCGGCGAGCGGGAAGAAAACGAACTATTTATCTCTCTTCGGGAAGATGAGCTGAAGACCAGCTCTTCGCCAATATCTTCGCACAATTAATGATATATTCCACCTTTTTTTTATGTTGCTGTATTATTAATTGGGTATGATAACAATCTAAATTTTCTGGGCCTTATATAAAAAGTCATACAATGGGAGAAACAATATTTTTCTGTTTATTCAAGACTTCACGGTTCCTATAATAATATAAGCCAACACTGGAGCACGCCGCCCAATCAGCACGCCCCGCCCTTCACGGTCTCAACAACAGTTTTCTTTCTTGAGCGTTTGTAGGGCTGGCACTTCGAACCACAAGCATGAAGATTGCTGGGATGAATTTTAAAGTGACGGACTGACGGGCTCCGGCCCCCGGGGCGGATATTTCCCAAATCCGTATGAGTATGCAGTGGTATGTGGTGTTCCGTGCTGGGCTTCCCATGGCCTATCATCGTTGTCCCAACTCGTGACGTCACCCGTGGGTGGAGCTTAAGCAAAGCTCAGCAGAACAGATGATGCCAGTTTCCATCCACTGTTTTAGACCCTTCTTTTCTTGTATTAAATCAACTCTTTTTATCACTCATTAATTACTCAATAAATGATCTCACCGTCTCGTATCCTTGGTAGCGTGATCCGGCTTAAGTTGTTATTGGAGACTAGAGTTCGGGGATAGACAAGGGAAAATATAATTTACATTTATTTAAGATTAAATGAAAATTATTGCCTTACGCAATATTCTATGCTCAGACGATCATAACACTCTGGCATATTCAGCAATGGATACAACATATGACAAACGACATGTCTTAAACATAATACTACAATAGGTGCTCAGTTGTTGCCAATAATAATAACACTCGTCGTTCCACAAGCAGTGGTTTGTATCTCTGCTTACATCACAATCATTATGTACTCTTCACAAAATTCTAATAACATATTCCTATAGTATAATCTACTACAAGTCATGGAAACACCCAATTATACCACACGCTGTGGTTTCCATTTCTGCTTAACATCGCAAACAAATAATCACTATCCTGTACCATTCACATTCCTACTACACATTTCCTCACAATATAATCTCCAGGACAATACAGTCGGTTTCCCTTAGATTCTCGAATTTCTACTCACGATTAAGATCACAACAGCCATTCTCGGCTGAGTGAGCAGGTCTGCTTGAGGCGAGAACCAAGCTCGATCTATCTATATCACTGATTTCTAGGTCACATTTTTCTTTGCTTTAGGCGGACTTACATCCTTGACACGCCCTTAATTTTCTACATAACCAATGGCCAATACTTCCTGTCAAACCCATCTGCTCCCTCATTATGTTGTATTGTTTTACTTCTCCTGCTATTCTTGAGTCAGTCTTAAGACACTCCCACAGTGATTTTTCTGTTAAATTATTGGCTCATAACATGTCGCCACGACTGACGTCACAGGTCAGAGTCTTTTTCAATGGTTGTTCACACTTTCTGACCACGCCCACTGGGCATCTGTTTTCTGTATCTGAGTCTGGGTATCTGTTTTCCTTTACCCTCGTTGTTTCCTCTCTTGGTACTTGAGATGCTTACACTGTTATATATGTCACTTTTTTTGTTAGTGTTTGTCCTGTCAGATGTCTACACAGTTGTATACCTGCCTTTCCTCTCTGGGTATCTGTTTTCCTTTACCCTCGTTGTTTCCCCTCTTTTGTACTTGAGATGTTTACACTTATATATATGTCACCCTTTTTGTTAGTGTTTGTCCTGTCAGGTGTTTACACAGTTGTATATCTCACTCCTCTGTTTCCTCGTTTTCTGGGTCCTGACATACTTCCCCTTCCGGAAGATCTCGCCCCTGAGATCTCACAGGTGTTGGTGGAGAAGATACGCCTTGCAATGTCTGCAGTTGGTTCGAGTCTGGAATTAGGCGGCGTCGTGCGTAGCGTAGGACATAGGAATACCCACGGCAGACGTTACCAGCAGAAGAACCAGGATCACGACAATGGCGAAGACAATCCACCAATGGATTTCGTGTTGAAAGGGCTGATTCGGCTTGACCACAGGATGTAGGGGCTGCAAGTCAGCTGTTAGCTCCTGTAGGGGGATGGACTCAGCACTGCGAAGAGATGGAAGGTCAGGCAAAACGGACCAGTTAAGATGGCCTGTAAGAACGTATGGGAGAGTGGGGACGTGGAGAGGGATAGGGGCGAGAGAGACCTTGATGGGGGGCCCCTCCACAACTGCTTCTTGTCCAGGAAGTGTCAGGGATGGGCTGTGGGCGCTGCAACCTTGCCGAAGCGTCAATATCCCACTACCTTTGAGGCTGACAGTATGTTTGTTTACAGGATTGGTAGGGCATGTGAGTGTCAGAGTGATGGGGGAGGCAAGTGAATAGGTCCAGTATCCAGGACCTTTTATAAACATCGGGGGAAATGTCTGTAAGACTATTTTGTGGCAGAGGTTGATCACTGACTTATGATTCAAGAAGGCAGCCGATTCACAAGAGGCTGCGTGACTTGCCTCATACACGGGGCCTTTGGGAGGACAAACTAAAATATGGTGATTTTTGTTACAGTGTTCTATACCAGAAAGTAGAAAATATATTTTCCTATTCTCACTGAAGGCAATATATCTTGATTTAACACTATACATAAGAAAGTAAGTGTTATTCTGTACAGAAAATGGAAGGGAGTCGATTCGAAAGACATCAAAGGTGTCAGGCGGATCTCCTCGTAAAGGTATGGTGAAATAGAAATTACGAGAATCGTGCAAAGCCGTTGTCCTGGAGAACACAGTTATCATATCCCTATATAAAGCTAAAAAATCAGGAACTGCAGGGAACAAAAGACCTGGAGGCCGAACTGAGGCTTCCTTTAATGTACTTAACAGTTGTTCGTCTGACATAATGGTTGGAGTTATATATGTTTGCAGGAGAGCCTGCAGACCCAACTTTAAATCTAAAATACCCATACTTAGGTGTCCTAATGCTAACTCTAAATCTAGCAATGCTCGGAGGAGTTTTTCCTCACTCTCTAATGCCAAGGTCTGCATAGACATGTGACGGACAACCTGGTTCGATATGTTTACAGCAGAAGATAGTCTATTCAGAGCAGACTGCATGTTATGCATATTTCGTAACGTGACATTTAATGCAGTCGAATGAACGTTCAACATGATACGTTCTTGTTCAGTCATTGACTCTAGTTCTCCAATTTTTCCATGAATAGCATCAACTTGAGCCTGGGTCGCGGTACCAAATAAGATATTAGACAAGGATCCTAGAAAATTAATCATTCCCCGCTTCGGTCGATAATTCATTGAAACATGTAGTTTGTTCGGATCAGTAGTCATTACATAGCGGAGGAATCTTTTAAGATTAAATAACAATGAACTGAATTCATTTTCAAAATTAAAAAGTGTGTGCTCTAATGATTTTATAATTGGATACTCAGGTGATATTTGAACAACATTCCAAGCTAAAGAAGCAGTCAAATTCCGTGCCTTATATAATGGAGCTAAAACATCTTCTTCTTTGAGGATAAAAGGTACTACATAGTCTCTGCCTGTGAGGACTAGACGGTATGTCGGTGTGAAACTCAAGCCAGCACGTATCGGTGATTCTTGTGTTGGGATTGAGCAGTGCACCGATGAAGCCAAACAAATCTGCGGATAATTACGTTATATTAGCGGTTAAATAGCGTATCTTTTTTCGTGAGCCACTATTCTTTCCCATATTATATTGGCTTTGACATAACATTAGGCAAGTCCTGTACCGTTGAGGAAGAGCGAAGGTTATACCTATGCTGGGGTGGCTCTGAATATTTGGGAGTAACCTGGGAGGTGGTCCTATTGGGCATTGTAGCCTGTGCCTCAGCTGTTTGGGCTGCTGGAGAACGAACATTAGTTTCAGTTTCAAAAGTAGTAGTTAATTCTCCGGTACGAGTTATCAATTCTTTGGTAGAATTTTTTTCAGGGATTTCAGGGTTGAGCAATGCAAAGAATAGATCAGTGTCTGTCTCTGGATTTAAAGGGTATGCTCGTCTAACCGTTGGACATTGCTGCACATCGATGCAGTCTTCATGAAGGACTTTCACTCTATCTGTGTGGACTGTTGAAACCTTACTAGTCCTGAGGTTCCTAATTTTTACCACTACATCACTGATCTTGTCTATTACCCTGTAGGGTCCATCAAAAATAGGTTGCAACTTCTTATTTTCTTTTCTTTTTGGTATATGTTTGAGGAACACTCTGTCGCCAACGCTGATAGTTTTGAGTTTCGTAGGTTTGTAGTACTTTTCCATTTCTTCTCTACCTTCTTCAATGTAAACCTGGCATCTATCATAAACTTTCTTTGCAACTGCAGCCATTTCTTCCTTATAGGAGTCAATATCATACCAGGGTTGCTGAGTTTTTTCTAACATAGTGTAGGGCATACGAGGATCCCGTAAGTACATGAGATAAAAAGGTGACTCCTTTATGGTGCTATGATACGCAGTATTATATGCCAGGGTGGCTGCAGGTAACATTATATCCCAAATGGACACATTTCCTAGAACCATTGTCCTCAAAATGTTAACAATGGTATAATTTGCGCGCTCTACTATTCCATTTGCACTTGGATGGTAAGCCGTTATTTTCGCGTGTCGCATGAGGAGTTCAGAAGTTATCTCCTGCATCACGGAATTAACAAACTCTGAACCTTGATCTGTAACAACTGTCTGAGGAACACCGTGTACACAAACCACATTCACGTACAACGCCCTTGCTACTTCGCGGGCTTCCTTACTCCGTAAGGGTACTGTAATCAAATACCTTGTACAAACATCAATTATGGTCATTACGTATCGAAACCCATTGTCCGATACACCCATGGGACCCACAAGGTCCATGTGTATTCTCTCAAAAGGAGCGGTGACGTCCGGATAATGCCGCAAAGGAGCAGGGTGGAAGTTCCCAACTCGCTTGAAACGACTACACGTGACGCACTTCCTTACATACTCTTCTACATCCCGTTTCATTCCAGGCCAGAAAGCGAACTTTCTACACCGAGATAACGTAACTTTGGTTCCTCCGTGCCCTGCAGTTGGCGACGAATGAGCCAGAGTTATCGCTTTCTGGAAATACTTCGGGGGTAAAACCACCACCTTAGTGGCTTCTCCGTACGGATTCACTATAACACGATATAACACATCGTGTTCCACCTGCAATTCTGACAGGGGCATCTTCACATTATACCTTTTATCTCTGAGTCTCTGCTCAATCTCATTCATGGGGCACCCTTCTTTTATCATATTTTTTATCATTCTATATGCTGGCTGCTCATCTTGCAGCTCAATAATCTCTTCAATACTCCAGTCAAGTGTGTGGCCAATACACTCACAATTCATGTCCATACATTTCATACATTTTGATTCCATATCATTTGGCGCCTTTTTCTTTTTCTGCACTAGTGCAATACCTTGCCCCTCATTATCCACGTGTTCCACGGTTTTGGTTGTTCCCCATCCACAAATATTATCGCGCGGATCTTCTAATTCAATCTCAGTGTCCTGTTGAGCCTTCATCCTTGATAAAAAATCTGCTACTATATTTTCCTTGCCAGGCAAATGATTGATTGTGAAATCATACTCACTCATGAGAGTCTGCCATCTAGCTATCCTGCCGTTGGGACTAGCTACCTGTAACAACCAGACTAAAGGTCTGTGATCCGTGTGGATCTCAATAGGGTAGCCCAGTATTAATGGGCGGTTCACTTGCAACCCATATATTACTGCTAAAGCCTCTCTTTCAACTGTACTGTACCGCTGTTCTGCTGTGTTCAATTTCCTACTAAAAAAGGATATAGGTCTTAGTTTATTATCATTATCCTGTTGTTGCAATACTCCACCAATACTGTAGCTGGACGCGTCAGTAGTGAGCACGAAAGGTTTGTTAAAGTCAGGGAATTTTAGAGTGACTGTGTCAAGCATTCTATCCTTAAGGGTTGAGAACGCAATTTTTGCTTCATCTGTCCATATGAGTGGAGTTTTATCTTTTTTCTTGAGTGTACCTTTCTTCCCTTTGTTAATCTTTAGAAGAGGAGCAATAATTTGTGAATAATTTGCAATAAATTTGCGATAATAATTAGTCAATCCAAGAAATGACTGTAAATCATGAACAGTTTGGGGGGCCGGGATGTTTTGTATGGCCTCCAGCTTGCTAGATTGAGGTCTTATTCCCTCTGAGCTGATGACATGGCCCAGGTAATCTACTTTGTCCTTAAAAAAGTTACACTTCTCCATCTTAAGAGTCAGTTTGGCTTCCTTTAAGCGATCCAGAATTTGTTCTAAGTTATCTACATGATTAGAAAATGTATCGCCCAGGATAATTATGTCATCAAGGTACACCTGAGCCTTGTTACCTAATAGTCCTGTAAGGACAGTGTTTATTATTTTCTGGAAGCAGGACGGGGCTGTTTTAAGGCCAAAGGGGAGGGAAGTAAATTCCCAATGTCCTGCTGGAGAAAATGCCGTCTTTTCTCTGCTGAATTCATCTAGGGGAATTTGATGGTAACCCTGTTTCAAGTCTAGGCATGAAAAAAGCTTACTATCTCCCAATTGATTGAGTATGGTGGTTATATTAGGGAGTGGGTACCGGTCGTCCCGTAGTGTTTTATTGAGTGCCCGGAAGTCCAGACAAAGTCGTAGTCCTCCATCTTTTTTAGGCACTGGGATAAGTGGGGCATTATAGGGTGATCGCGAAGGGCGAATCACACCCTGTTGCTGGAGCGATATAAGTTGTTCATTTACTCTGTCATGATAACTGATAGGAATGTTATAGGGACGCCTGTACACTACTTCATCAGTGTTTTGCTTGATGGTGCTTAGAAAATAGGGCGTTACTGTTAATGGTTCTTGTTCTGTGGAAAACACTGTTATATATTTATTCATTAAGGACTTTAAGACCTGATTTTCTCTCTCTTCGTCTGGGAATTTAGCGTCAACAATTTGATAGAGGCTTTTCTTCCTTGCTTCAAGCTCTGCGGGCTTCAAGTCTGTCTTAACTGTGTCAGCGGTCTGTACACTAGATACTTGTGGCAGATCAGCGTATTGCTCATGAGTGACAGGCTTCACAAATCCTAACGTTGTACTATCATCTATCTCTATGCTCTCACTTTCAACATTCAAATATGGCACAGTGACATAAGATCTTTGATTGTCAGGTGAAGGGGTCAACTTAACTATCCCTGAGCACAAGACTCTAGCCTGAGGAGTACTAACACAAGGCTCAAATAAAGCTTCAGTTGCCTGTAGTTGCGTCACTAGCGTTATGTAACCTGCAACAGATGCATGCAGTTGCAAAGGTTCAGCTGCTTGGCAACGTTCGGCCTTACTTTCAGTGAAGTTTTCTTCATTTTCATCTTCATTCAACTGAGGTCCCTCACCTCTAGATATCAGAGATATTTCTCCGGGCTCAATGGGTTGTATAGGTATAGTTTCCCCTTCTATCATCAGTTTCCAACCTCGTTTCCCTTGTTCTTCATGTGGTTGCCACGTTTTTAGAGTAATTTCGTGTTGCAACATGAAATCAGTACCCAACAAAATAGGAGTCGGTAAATCTACATTGCGTGTTATTATTAGATCTTGTACGCTATTTCTCCTTCCAAATTTAAGGTTAACCTGTCTCCTACCTTCATTTTCAATTTGGTGTCCTTGCACCGAGACAATATTTACGGGTTTCGCTTCACTTTCATTTACTGCGAGCCCTAACTCTTGAATAAATTCATCAGTTATAAGACTCACACACGCTCCCGTATCTAGGAGAGCGGCCACCTTTGCATATGTTTTATCATGTTTTTGTACCTGCAAGTTTAGTGCGATCTGAGTACCAAGATTACTCTGAGTTATGTTGATTATGGCCTTCTTTTCATTGCTTGTTAGTGATGTGGTTACTCCCTTGTTCGTTCTCCGTTCATTTTCTGTTATTTCTACCGAAAGTTGGCGTTTTTTTTTTGTTTGTAGGAGTTACCCCGAGGTGGGTACATGAACTGTCCTCCTCTTCCTCTCGAAAAATGCCAGCAATGGGCAGTAGAATGCCCAGTCATGCCACAGTTTCTGCAAATTTCTACCCAGCAAGACTTAGCTACATGTCCTACCTTTTCACAACGAAAGCATACTACAGAATTATTTTGGGGGCGTCTTTGCTCCTCCTTCCTAGCTTGCCTAGAGTGCTGAGATTTGTGGCCAGTCACCATCGCTACGGGCTGACGAGTCTCTTTCATGAGATCACTGCATGTTAGTTTCAGCTGTGGATGATTTTTCACGAAGTTTAGGGCCTTTTTGTACACTGCTGAAGGATCTTTCATGTCATCATCAGTTAAATATGATCTAAAGGGTTTTGGAAGGGCCGTCAAAAAAGCAGTTATTTTGTCTTCCTGTAATGACATTTTATTTTCTGGCCTCATTTTTTAAAGTGAACAGGTTGCCTCATGTAGCCTTACCCAAAATTCAGGTATTGTTTCCCCAGATTTAGGCCTTGCTGTGGCCAGGTCTTCTTTCCTCTCATAATAGGTTTTATCATCAGGAAATACTTCTAACTGTTGCTGCTTAACCTTGTTCCAGTCATAACCGTCCGTCTCAACTGTAGTGGAAATCAATTGAAAGACAGGGCCTTATGAGTATTGCTTTGCTAACTGTATCCTTCCTTGATCAGTCCAGTTATCAGCAGTCCGTGAATCTATATCTTTAATCCACTGCCTTACACTAGTAGTACAGGAAAATGTAGGGTTGTCTGGGTCCTTGCTCCGACCTCCCATATAATATTTTAATCCTTTGACTTTGCCATAGTTGTTCCTCGAATTAAGGGAAATGATAGAGGCTAGATCTGTTTTATCTACTGTAGTAGACTTGTCTTGGCCACTGCCTTCACTAGTGCTCTGCTCAGGATCCGGTACACCGTTTCCGACCTGAATTTCGTCCGGCATGTTGTCTGATTCTGAGTCTAACTCTCCGGAAGAACAAATACTTATATCATCGCTATCACTACCGCTGCTAAAACGAACTAAACTTGCTGAAAGTAGGAGCCCTTTTCTCATCAAACGTAGTTAATTTAAGGAAAGACACTGATAAACACACCCTCCTGTCTATCCCTATACCGCTGCCGCCAGTTTTAGACCCTTCTTTTCTTGTATTAAATCAACTCTTTTTATCACTCATTAATTACTCAATAAATGATCTCACCGTCTCGTATCCTTGGTAGCGTGATCCGGCTTAAGTTGTTATTGGAGACTAGAGTTCGGGGATAGACAAGGGAAAATATAATTTACATTTATTTAAGATTAAATGAAAATAATTGCCTTACGCAATATTCTATGCTCAGACGATCATAACACTCTGGCATATTCAGCAATGGATACAACATATGACAAACGACATGTCTTAAACATAATACTACAATATGTGCTCAGTTGTTGCCAATAATAATAACACTCGTCGTTCCACAAGCAGTGGTTTGTATCTCTGCTTACATCACAATCATTATGTACTCTTCACAAAATTCTAATAACATATTCCTATAGTATAATCTACTACAAGTCATGGAAACACCCAATTATACCACACGCTGTGGTTTCCATTTCTGCTTAACATCGCAAACAAATAATCACTATCCTGTACCATTCACATTCCTACTACACATTTCCTCACAATATAATCTCCAGGACAATACAGTCGGTTTCCCTTAGATTCTCGAATTTCTACTCACGATTAAGATCACAACAGCCATTCTCGGCTGAGTGAGTAGCAGGTCTGCTTGAGGCGAGAACCAAGCTCGATCTATCTATATCACTGATTTCTAGGTCACATTTTTCTTTGCTTTAGGCGGACTTACATCCTTGACACGCCCTTAATTTTCTACATAACCAATGGCCAATACTTCCTGTCAAACCCATCTGCTCCCTCATTATGTTGTATTGTTTTACTTCTCCTGCTATTCTTGAGTCAGTCTTAAGACACTCCCACAGTGATTTTTCTGTTAAATTATTGGCTCATAACATGTCGCCACGACTGACGTCACAGGTCAGAGTCTTTTTCAATGGTTGTTCACACTTTCTGACCACGCCCACTGGGCATCTGTTTTCTGTATCTGAGTCTGGGTATCTGTTTTCCTTTACCCTCGTTGTTTCCTCTCTTTGGTACTTGAGATGCTTACACTGTTATATATGTCACTTTTTTTGTTAGTGTTTGTCCTGTCAGATGTCTACACAGTTGTATACCTGCCTTTCCTCTCTGGGTATCTGTTTTCCTTTACCCTCGTTGTTTCCCCTCTTTTGTACTTGAGATGTTTACACTTATATATATGTCACCCTTTTTGTTAGTGTTTGTCCTGTCAGGTGTTTACACAGTTGTATATCTCACTCCTCTGTTTCCTCGTTTTCTGGGTCCTGACAACTGATAGGAGCTTTAAAACTAGTTAAGAATGTATTCAGAGGGTAAATCTTAAGAATTACCACTACACCTCCTCCACCATCCCAGCCCCCCCTACCCCCCAAGACAAGCCTGGGGACCTATGGGGAACCGGGGTATTGGGGGGGGGAGCCCATATCACTGAAAAATGGCCTTCCAAAAATTCCATAGAAAATCCCTAAATCAGGAAAAAATTCCCTAGTCTCGAAAGTAAGGAAAGTCCCTAACGCATACTCTTGTAGTCTATTCCAATATGACCTAGCATTCAGTCTGTTGACGAGTGTCAGGTGTGTCATCCGATGGTGGGCATACTGCCCCCCCCCCTCCCCCCACCTTACTTACGCGCCGCGGGACGGATTGGGAGGGCGGCCCTCCCAATCCGTCCCGCGGCGCGTAAGTTTTGAAGGGGCACTCCGCATGTCAAATATATTTAAACTACTCCAACCGAACTTTACGACCTGCTAACGGGGGGGCCTCGCCCCCCTCGACCCCCCTGTGCTAAGGAAGCCAGCTCTGCACCCCATCTAACTGCATTGTACTGATTGACGCCCGCAGCCCGTCGCGGCGGCCGCGAGTGTGGCCAATTCATTCCAAACCAGCGACTTAACACCCCTCACTCCCACCCGTGTGCATTTCTGATTATGATTGTAAATCCATGGTGTCAAGAACTCAGTTTGACTGTTATACGACTTTAAAATCTTACCTTTTTCTACACTCCTTCTGTATAAGGGTTGTAGAGGGCTGCAATTTCCTTCAGAAAGTGGTGGAATCTTTTATTGGGGTCCTTGTGGGTCATGATGAACACAGATCGAGCCAAATATCCCGCAAAGTGTTTCTTACTCCTCCCATACAGTGGGACCTTGGTTTTGGCTTCACTCCACAGTCGCTCTATGTTATTTGTGTGTGCCAGTGTAGAAGGGTCAACAAAATTGAGGCTGTGATTAACTGTAAGATGTTTGTAGCCGTATTCACTGAGGCAATGATATGCTTTCCAGCAGTCTGAAATAATAGTAGTTCCTGGCTGAATCCGCTCTTTGATGATGTTCAAAAGTGTTTCACTGTCTCTTTTTTCAACCGGAACCATGAAGCATGTACGAGTTTCCCGACACAGACCACCAAATACCCACTGACCTTCAATGACCCTGCCAACATTATATTTTCTTTTTTTTTATTTACTTTCATCTATTTCAACTATTTTCCCTTGTCCACCAATTTTTCCAGTTTGTTTCACACACCATTCCACAAGCACCTCCCGGCAGAAACTCGCCCAGTCCACAATGGTTGGGTCACTGAGTTGAAGTTCAGTTCTTACAAACAAAAACGAGGAACATTCCCGTAGATAGACATTAATGAACACTAAAATTGTTTCTAAATCGAGATGAGCTTTTTCAAAAAAAGTATTCTTAAAAACACTTTCCATCCAGTTACACTTTGCTCTTTTCTTTTTTTCTCTTGCTGCCCGCTTCCGACACCTCCATAATTTTCTCTCAAAATCCAATGAAGCAGGTTTTCCACACAGTTCACAGTCCTCCTTTTATAATATTAAATTGTGCCTGACACACAAATCAAACAAGTCTCTCGGCTTGCCGGAGTACCGATGAAAAAAATGCAGCAGACCTAAGTCCCACTCGTCACAGCGGTCCATTCTAGAGTGTTCTAGCTCTCTCCACAGCGATCCCTCAACGAGTGTTCTCTCCGCTGACGTGTCAGCGAGCAATTCATCGCGGATGAATACACCTTGTCCCTGTTTCCATACTTCAGGGATTTTGTGGGGGACCACATTTCCCTTATATGTCACCTCCCCACCCCCAAAAGAGAGCGCATTTTCCTCCCGTACCTCCCGAAACAAGCCTGGGAACCTACGGTGACTCTTGGTTTTGGGTGTTAGAAGGTAAATTGAGTGAAATATTGGCCTCCAAAATTTCCCTACAATCGGGAAAAATCCCTATAGTCCCCAGTGTAGTGGGCGCCTTGGAAAGGTTATTCTCGTGGGGGTAATATTGGAGGCGCGTGCTTGTTACAGCTTGATACGCCCACGAGGCACCAATTAAGAGCATCACATGTGACACGGCCGTGTCACTTCGAATATGGTAGTATTGAAGGGACTCGATTTTTGGTTATTTGACGTTCCTGAGGGATAACAATAAAGAGGCTTAATAGTCAATTAACACTTACCGAAAGGTGAAGTAGATTGATAATCTGAGGAGAGTAAAGAAGAGTTGATCCTTCCTTCCATGATGGCGGGCCGCACAAGACTGCCAGCTGCTACGTGGCAGGCTGACACCGATACATCCCGCGGATTAATATTTCATGAATGTCGTCGTTGAAAATTATAAAATACATATACTTGTGCCATTATTGACTTTAATATAGCGAAGAAAATAACGTAGGGAACTTGTAAAAACCGTTTTATGTCCGAAATCTTAATGATCCATGCGTGCACTGACTTAGGAACTAGTTTGTAGGGTGCACTGCAAGGCAGGTATGAGGTTCAGTCTGTGTATAAAGGCGGTTGTGAAACAATAAAAATGGACTTAGAAAACCCAAGCCACCTAACTTTATAATTAACGAGGCTTGCCCCCCTGGCCCCTCCCCAAGGTAAAACGTATACGAAAATGCATTATAATAATATTTCTTTCACGTGCTAAATTACTACGAATATTAGTTTGGAGTGGTTATTCTTAGGTTTTGCCGATAAGACATAGATTGAGGATAAAGCAACCTCCAGAAACGTCGTCCCTGTCGTTACTTAGCGACGCACGAGTCACAATAACTGAGCAAAAGTAAACGAGAAGAAACAAAGGGACGAGAAAAATGACATTATATTACAATTCAAACCCTTACACTGACTGAACACACACATCCACACCTACTCCTAAACAACCTTACCTCCGACATTCACCAACACGCAAAACACACATCGTGGAAGGAGCGTAATGCCACACGAACAAGCTCCAAACACTCAAGACACCTTCATTAGTCCTCCACTGATGGTGAACAGTGAAGGGTGACGAAGATGACGGACGATTAATTACACGGAACAAAAATTAATAACTCATAACCTATTATCATTATTCATAACAGAAGATGACACAGAGAGAGAGAGAGAGAGAGAGAGAGAGAGAGAGAGAGAGAGAGAGAGAGAGAGAGAGAGAGAGAGAGAGAGAGAGATGCAGGCTTGAAACACAAACCATACCTTCGTTTATATTCATGATGAGCAGTGAATGGTGAACAGTAGGTGAACAGTGAGTGAGCATGAAGATGACGGGAGATAAATGACCCGGCGCAAAAACACACAGTTTATGTTTTAACCATGGAGGTGAACGACACGGAGATGAGCTTAAGACATTCACCACACCTTCACCTCTCCTCGTGTTGACCCTGGTGTGGTGGGCGGCGAGTGATGTCGAGGATTGGCGCTTATAATAAGCGATCAAAAATCGTGATTTCCACAACAACCGCGGGACTAAATGACCCACGAAAGACTCACTCACCAACCTTCAACTATCCTCATGACGACAAGGGGACGGTGAGCGGCGAGGGATTACGCGGGTGCCGAGGGAGGAACATCACAACACAAGACACAGCAACACACGTGGAGCAAACACCGACGTGCTCCTGATCCTGCCTGTGCCCCCTCTGCCTCCTCCCTTCCTTACCCCCCACCCCCGGGACGCGCCGCTCAGCCTCAACCTGATTGGTCAAGAGCGGCTCGGGCGGTGGTCACAGATTCGCTTAGCAAGTTGAACAAAACATGAATATTCTCAATCTCGTAAAGTTGAGTGCCAAAAAAACAAAGCTCACGTCTTCTTACCTGTTCTTATTAACAGGTGTTGTTACGCATGGCTGTGATTTTCGTTATAGCACTGATTTACTACGACAGCATGTCTTCTATGCCTCACTCCGAGGGTCAAGGCTTCAAAGGTTCGGTACGCGGCTCGACTCTCCTCGGTGTTGCCCTCTGGAGGTGCTCAGTAAATATTATATGTCGTGTGTGTGTGTGTGTGTGTGGGTGTGAAACCAGCACTCCAGAAAAAAATACCTTGCAAACAACAACAACAACAACAACAACAACAACAACAACACAGCATGCCGCTGCCGCCGCCGCCATCACCGCCGCCAACATCCTCTTCCAGCAGACCTTGATTACAACCTGGAGGAGGCGTGCGTGTTTCCTCCGGCCGGTGATAACTGAAGGAGGAGGAGGAGGAGGAGGAGGGAAATGGCGATGGGAAGTAGAGGACGAAGAAAAGGAGAAAGCTATAGCTGAGATGGAAGAGACGGAAGAAGAAGAAGAAGAAGAAGAAGAAGTAGAAAATAAAATAAAAGAAAAAGAAGAGGAGGAAGGAAAAAATAAAGAGGTCGTGGCCAAGGAAACAACGAGCAGGTGGCGATAGTGGTGGCGAGATCGTTCTGGAAGGAGAGGTGGAAGAGAGAAGGAAGGAAGATACAAGAGGAAGGAAGAAAAGGAAGAAGAAAAGAAGGGGATAAAAGAAAGAAAAGAAAACCGTAGAGCAGGAGAACAACATAAAAAGGAAGAAAAGAAGTAAAGAAAATGCAGGTGACAGTTGAGCCGTGAGGCGGGAAAGAGGAGGAGAGCAAGAAATAAGGCGAAGATACTGGAGGCATTTAAAGGGGAGGGAGGAGAAAGAGGCCGGAAGGAAGGGGAACAGAAAGTTAAATATAAAAGGAAAGTGGGAAGCACACGTGCATGGACTGGAGAGAGAGAGAGAGAGAGAGAGAGAGAGAGAGAGAGAGAGAGAGAGAGAGAGAGAGAGAGAGAGAGAGAGAGAGATTTACATAGATTTACATAGAAAATCAGACCACACAGACCCCATGGTCCAGACTAGGTGGTCTGTCCTTAAACCTAAGTGATTTTACATTAATCAGATGGCTCCAAAACGTTGCTTTTCTACTCTAGTTAATATTAAGTTTAAGGAAGTGACGGTCGAGCTTGTTTTTAAAGGAGTCAATCGTGTTACACTGGACCACTGATGGTGGAAGCTTATTCCATTCTAGCACTACAACGTTGGTGAAGAAAAATTTGGTGCAGTCTGAATTTACTTGTCTACATTTGAGTTTTGTGCCATTGTTCCTCGTGCGCAAAGTGTCATCGATCATAAACAATTTTGTTCTGTCTACATTCGTGAAACCATTAAGTATTTTAAAACATTCGATCAGTTTTCCTCGGAGGCGACGTTTCTCAAGAGAGAACATGTTAAAGGTCGAAAGCCTTTCTTCGTAGGATTTGTTGCGCAAGGAAGGGATAATTTTTGTTGCTCGACGCTGAACACCTTCTAGTTTAGCAATGTCCTTTGCATGGTGGGGAGACCAAAGCTGTACCGCATATTCCAAGTGTGGTCTGACTAAACTATTGTAGAGCGGAAGTATTACATCTTTATTCTTGAATAAAAAGAGTTTCTTTTAATGGAGCCCAACATTCTGTTCGCTTTATTTGCTGCATCGATGCATTGATGTGAGAATTTGAGGTTTGACGCGATTTTAATCCCCTGGTCCTTAACGCAATGAACGCTTGTGAGTTTAACGCCGCGTATTTCGTAATCGAACTTCTTATTTTTTGTTCCAACGTGAAGGACCTGGCACTTGTCTACGTTAAAGGGCATCTCCCATTTATCCGACCAAGCTGAAATTTTGTGCAAATCCTCTTGGAGGCTTTGCCTGTCTTCGTCAGTGAGAACCGAGTTTCCAATCTTTGTGTAGTCTACTACTAATGCGATTATTGAGTCCAACATCCACGTCGTTGATGTAAATAATGAAGAGCACTGGGCCAAGAACCGAGCCCTGAGGGACGCCACTAATGACCGGCGCCCACTCTGAGTTAAATCCGTCTCTTTGTTGTCTGTTGCTCAACCAATTCGCGATCCATTGGTTTACTTGACCGTCAATGCCTATTTGCTTTAATTTATAAAGTAATTTAAGATGTGGGACTTTATCAAACGCTTTCTGGAAATCAAGATAGACTACGTCCACTGATTTGGTTACGTCATAAATAGAGAAGAGATCGTTAGAAAAGGTTAGTAGGTTTGACAGGCAGGATCTTTTGTTACGGAAGCCATGTTGTGAATCCCCAATTAATGAGTGGCTTTCGAGGTAACTCACAATTTTGTCTCTAATTATGCTCTCGAGTAGCTTACCTACAATTGAAGTTAGACTAATGGGTCGGTAGTTACCTGGTATTTTTTTGTCTCCTTTCTTAAAAATCGGTGTCACGTTAGCCTTTTTCCATTCCGAAGGGACGATGCCTTGTCGCAAGGACATATTGAATACGGTAGTGAGGGAGGAGAGTATTTCGCTCTTTGTTTCTTTAAGCAGTATAGGATATACTTTGTCGGGTCCGGGACTTTTATTTGTTTTAAGTGAATGGAGAGCTTTAAGGACTTCATCGGTTGTTATTTCAAAATTAGGCAATGCATGCTCGAGATTTACAATAGTACTGGTGTTGGTGGTAGCGAGAGGAAGACTGTTAGTATCAAACACCGAGGAAAAGTAATTGTTTAAGAGGTTTGCAATGTGTTGGCTGTCAGTCACTAGTGCACCGTCGCTGTTTGTTAAAGGTCCAATACCACTTTTAATCGCCTTTCTGTTGTTTATGTAACTGAAGAAAGATTTCGGATTATTTTTACAGTTGGCTGCAATATTTTCTTCATATCTACGCTTTGCCTGACCTACTAGTCTATTTACTCGTCGCCTGGCATCATTATAAAGTTTTATGTTTTCGGGCGTGCTTTGTTCTTTCTTTAACCTGTAAAACAATTTTCTCTCATTGACTGAGTGTTTAATTTCGCTATTAAACCACGGTGGGCTTTTATTAGTGTTAATTCGCTTCTCGCACAAGGGGATGAATGTTTTCTGCTGAGTGAGTAAGTGATTTTTAAGGCTTAGCCAGGCTTCATCTACGTTGCCGTCATCTGATAGTTGTATTTCTGTTAGTTTTTGTCGGATTTCTACGAAGTTAGCTCTTTTGAAATTGGGCACCTTTACTTTATTTTCAGTCACTGATGATTGAGCTCTAATGTCGACGCGCACTATTTTATGATCGCAAGAACCGAGGTGTTCTCCTACCGTGACACTACTGACTAGGTTATCTTGGGTCGTAATAACAAGGTCGAGTATATTATTTTGTCGAGTTGGCTCAGAAACCATTTGGCTTAGATAATTTTCTTCTAGAAATTCGATCATTCTATGTGACTCGCCTTCTGTGCCTGACAGTGTCGCCCAGTCGATATGGGGGAGGTTAAAGTCTCCTAATATCAGTGAGTCGTTGTTATTAAGTGACTGCCTTAAGACGCTGTACATTTCAAGGTCGTCATCGAGTAACTGCCCGGGAGGTCTATAGGTGACACATATATTTAAATTGACTTTTGCAATGTTTACTCGCACGCACAAATGTTCAACGTTACTGTTTCCCGGTGTTTTGTCAGTGGGTTGCAAATAGCTTTTGACATAAAGGGCAAAGCCAACGCCTCTACGGTTTACACGATCTTTGTTGAAGAGTCTGTAGCCATCTATGTTGTATTCGGAACTTAAATCAATATTTGTGGTGTCGATAAATGTTTCGGTTATAGCAATTATGTCAAAATTTTCTGTTAGAGCAAGACATCTCAGTTCATCAAATTTGTTTCTTAGGCTACGCGCATTGAAACTAAGGATTTTTAAGTTATCTTGAGGCTTGGTAATAGAGGTGGTGGTACTTGCGGGATCACGGTTACGGGTTTGTTGCGATGCACGGCGTCTATTTACACGGGCGGGGTGGAGGGACGTGGCTGTGACTCGTTTTTTGCTCGGATGACACGTACTGCGTCGTTGAGGAGCCTTCCGAATCTGGCTGCCCCGATGGGAGAAAGGTGCAATCCGTCCCTGTGGAAGACCTCACTTTGTCCATAGAAATTGTCCCATGCGTTGAAGAACTCCACGTCAAGAGAGACATTTACATAGATTTACATAGAAAGTCAGACCACACAGACCCCATGGTCCAGACTTGGTGGTCTGTCCTTAAACCTAGGTGATTTTACATTAATTAGAAGACTCCAAAACGTTGCATTTCTACTCTAGTTGATATTAAGTTGAAGGAAGTGACGGTCGAGCTTATTTTTGAAGGAGTCAATCGTGTTACACTGGACCACTCATGATGGGAGCTTATTCCATTCTCGCACAACAACGTTGGTGAAGAAAAATTTGGTGCAGTCTGAATTTACTTGTCTACATCTGAGTTTTACGCCATTGTTCCTCGTGCGCAAAGTGTCATCGATCATAAACAATGTAGATCTGTCTACATTCGTGAAACCATTAAGTATTTTAAAACATTCGATCAGTTTTCCTCGGAGGCGACGTTTCTCAAGAGAGAACATGTTAAGGGTAGAAAGCCTTTCTTCGTAGGATTTGTTGCGCAAGGAAGGGATCATTTTCGTTGCCCGACGCTGAACACCTTCTAATTTAGCAATATCCTTTGCATGGTGGGGAGACCAAAACTGTACCGCATATTCCAAGTGGGGTCTGACTAAACTGTTGTAGAGCGGGAGTATTACATCTTTATTCTTAAATAAAAAGTTTCTTTTAATGAAGCCCAACATTCTGTTCGCTTTATTTGCTGCATCGATGCATTGCTGTGAGAATTTGAGGTTTGACGCGATTTTGACCCCCAAGTCCTTGACGCATTGAACGCTTTTGAGTTTAACGCCGCGCATTTCGTAATCGAACTTGTTATTCCTCGTTCCAACTTGAAGGACCTGGCACCTGTCTACGTTAAAGGGCATCTCCCATCTATCCGACCAAGCTGAAATTTTGTGCAAATCCTCTTGGAGGCTTTGCCTGTCTTCGTCAGTGAGAACCGAGTTACCAATCTTTGTGTCGTCTGCAAATTTACTAATGCGGTTATTGAGTCCAACATCCACGTCGTTGATGTAAATAATGAAGAGCACTGGGCCAAGAACCGAGAGAGAGAGAGAGAGAGAGAGAGAAGGGGGGGACGTGACGTACATAGGAAGAGATCAAACACAACTGGCCAACAAGCAGCGGGGTGACGGACAGGTGAACGGTCGGACAGGTGAGGCAGGTACACTCACTGTTAATTACCTGCCGGAAATCACGGCGCGGCGCTGCGACAAAACACATATTACTGACCTGGACAGTGACAGACACAAACACAAACAGACGGACAGATATGAAAGATGCTTATAAATGCTCAACACACACACACACACACACACACACACACACACACACACACACACACACACACGTATTGCAACCATTAGTTTCGTAGATTTAATACTCTTGACTGCTTTTGTTTTGCGTAAATGTGTGTGTGTGTGTGTGTGTGTGTGTGTGTGTGTGTGTGTATGTGTGTGTGTGTGTCCCGAGGTAAAAACGATTAAACGTCACCATCAAAGAACTTTTCATAGAGCCGCAGTCTATTTTTGCACTATCAGTTAATTGCTCCCCAACACATCCTTCCTAACTTCACCGTTTTCTTCTCTTTACTTCGACTTATTTTTATTTTTCTCTATCCGCTTATCAACCACATCGACTTACACCACTTCTATTTTCTATCTCTTTCGTTATTTATCTTCTTCTTTTCCTTTCCCATTTTCCCCTTCCTCCCTCTTTCTCTTTTTTTTTACCTTGCAATTTCCTCCTCAATTTCTCGTTTTTTGCCTCTCTCCTTTCCATCCTTTTCATCAATTTTTTCCCCACTCCTGAGCATTCAACTCAATCATTCCACAAACCTCCCTTAAGTCATTCCACTCTCTCCCTTAACATGTATCCTCTTCCTCGTATCACTAAACTATTACCCATTTCTTTCCACTGCATACCCTCATTAAAATCCTCATTCAAAAGTCCTCCCTTCTTCTGTTGATTTCCGGTAAATCCCTTTCCATAAAATCTCTCTCTCTCTCTCTCTCTCTCTCTCTCTCTCTCTCTCTCTCTCTCTCTCTCTCTCTCTCTCTCTCTCTCTCTCTCTCTCTCTCTCTCTCTCTCTCTCTCTCTCTCTCTCTCTCTTCCATATTTCCTCTCTTTCATAATCCATTACCACCACCTCCTCCCTCCTTTCTTCCTCAGCCAACCTCCTTTTTAGTCCCATCCTGCGCTATTCCTTTCTCTTTCCTTTCGCATCCTCTTCTTCCTGTTATTGTATATCCTATCGCTCCATCCCTGCCACTGCTATCTCTTCCACTCTTTCTCCTCCCATCTTATGCAGCCCTCTTTACCTGCTCCCCCCATAGCTGCCGTTTCCACTTATCTCCTTCCTCTGCCACACACCCTTGCTACTACAATCCCACTCTATCCCCACGCCTCCCCTCATATTCTCCCTCTGCACCAGTTCACAGCCTCTCGATCAGTCGGTGGAATCGGGAGCTTCAAAGGCGATCAATACATTTATATTTCATTCGGATTTCACACACATCGCTACGTCGAGATAATTATGTTTGAGGGAGGTGGTGGTGGTGGTAGTAGTAGTAGTAGTAGTAGTAGTAGTAGTAGTAGCGACAGTAGTAGTGATAGTAGTAGTAGTAGTAGTAGTAGTAGTACATAAGAACATAAGAACATAAGAACGCAGGAGTCTGCAAGAGGCCGGTAGGCCTGTACGAGGCAGCTCCTTTGACCCTAAGCTCCCGTGTATCTAACCCCACCTAATATCGCTGTCCATGAATTTATCTAGTCTATTTTTGAATGTGACAATTGTATTGGCACTCACCACATGACTGCTAAGCCTATTCCACTCATCCACCACCCTATTAGTAAACCAATTTTTGCCCATGTCCCTGTTGAATCTGAATTTATCCAGTTTAAACCCGTTACTTCGTGTCCTACCCGGTTCTCTTACCAACAAAACCTTATGAATGTCTCCCTTATTAAAGCCCTTCATCCATTTATAAACCTCGATCATGTCTCCACGCACCCTTCGCCTTTCTAGAGAATGCAAGTTTAACTGTTTGAGTCTTTCCTCGTATGGCAAGTTTCTCAACCCCTGAATCATCTTAGTCATCCTCCTCTGCACCGATTCTAAAGTAGTAGTAGTAGTAGTAGTAGTAGTAGTAGAAGTAGTAGTGATAGTAGTAGTTGTAGTAGTAGTAGTAGTAGTAGTTGTAGTAGTAGTAGTAGTAGTAGTAGTAATTGTAGTAGTAGTAGTAGTAGTAGTAGTAGTAGTAGCAGTAGTAGTAGTAGTTGTAGTAGTAGTAGTAGTAGTAGTAGTAAAGATAAAAGCAGTAAAGGAAGAAATATATTTCATAGCATCATATGTAGACAAAGTAGGATAAACGGTAGAACAAGGGAAGAAGGAAGAAAAACGGTAATAGAATAAATTGTTGAATGTGACCGGCAGATATATATATATATATATATATATATATATATATATATATATATATATATATATATATATATATATATATATATATATATATATATATATATATATATATATATATATATATAACGTAATGACAGAAAACACACACACACACACACACACACACACACACACACACACACACACACGATGAAATATAAATTAAGGACAGAGTGAACACATAAAAACACGACCCTCCAAGAAAATCAGCGACCCACAAAGACACGAAGAGAAAAATGAAGCTTCACATAAAATACCCGGAAAACTGTTACTTCCTCTGCGCCCTCATTTTTTCGTGAGGTGTCGATGACAGGCGGCGCGGAACGGGCGAGACGCTGATGTGAAATATAGGGGAGGCGAGAACAGGTGAGGAGGAGGAGGAGGAATGAGTAGTGCTGATGAAATTGAGTCTTTGATTATTCCTCCTCCTCCTCCTCCTCCTCTCTCTCTCTCTCTCTCTCTCTCTCTCTCTCTCAATTTATCTGCATATCTATCTTCTATCTATCTATCTATATATGTTTAATGTATTATTATAACTTATTATTACTATTGCTGACAAAGCTCCTGCTGGTGTTGTGTGTATGCAAGCAGAGCGATCGGGTGCGTGGCAGGAGGACGCACAAACGCGTCAGGTAGACTAAATTTTAATTATCTGTTAGAATTCGCAGCACAACATAGGATAAAATATTATTCACTGACAGACGCAGACAGAGAGACCGACAGACAACACAGTCGAATGACAAAGGGACTGACAGTAAGGCAGCCGAACGGACAGACGGCAGGAGGGACAGACGGACAGTAGAAACTGTCAACCAGGGAAATGGACGGGCCGACGGACAGACCGATGTACGGACGTGCGGACAGACTGACTGACGGACGGACAGACGAACTTACAAACAGACAGCGAAATAAATTAACAAATGGAAAAATAAACGAACTGATATGCGGTCCGGCTGACAAGCTGGCGGGCGGACGGAAAAACGAAGCCAGGCAGAGCAACGGACAGACGTGCGGTCACAGACCGGATTGACTGAGCCAGAGACTCAGCATTTTTTTTACGTCAATGGAAGCAGGTCAAGTGCAAAAAACAAAGGTAGAGGTAAAGGTGCGTGCATACACTATGGCTGTACGTTGCTGCGCTTTTCAACTCTGATCGGTTGGCCTTTTGAGCCAGTGGTAAACAACAACCAATTAACTCGGGTCACAGGTAAATGTGAAATCCGGGATTGCCATATTTTACCATACCCAGGTCTTCCCAAGTATCCATATATCGACCAACCCGAAAGGAAGGATGAACAGCTGGGTGAGCTACACGCCGGAATTCGAACCCAGGCTCGCGGAGTGGTAGACAGCAACAACAAAAAAAAACAGCTAGACGCTCTCCGACAAAAGAAAAAAAGAACGAGTGCCCAGAAGAGGTCAGTTTCGGAAGAAGAGTTGTCTTGATACTTTCCTCTTGAAAGAGTTCAAATCGTGGGCAAGAGGAAATACAGACCGAGAAAAGCTGTTCTAGAGTTTGCCAACGGAAAGAATAAAAGGAGGAAGAAGCTGGTTAACTCTTCTATAAGGGATGTGGATAGAATAGGGATGAGAAAGAGAGGAAGGGAGGAGGCATGCAGTTAGAAAGTTCAGAAGAGCACTCGGCATGAAAGTATCGATAACAAATAGAAAAGAGATGCAACATTGCGCGGAAAATTTAATGGGTAAAAGACTGCCAGTAAAAGCAGGAGAGTTTATAAGGCGAAGAGCCTTTGACTCCACTCTGTCTCGCAGAGCTGTTTGTGGAGCCGCCCCACACATGATATGAATACTTCATACGAGGGCGGACAAGACCCTTGTATGCGGACATAATTTGAGGGTGGGAAAAGAACTGGCGGAGACGATACAGAACTCCCAACCTCGAGGAAGCTCTCTCTCTCTCTCTCTCTCTCTCTCTCTCTCTCTCTCTCTCTCTCTCTCTCTCTCTCTCTCTCTCTCTCTCTCTCTCTCTCTCTCACACACACACACACACACACACACACACACACACACACAGATAAACACTCACACAAATAAACAAACTCATATACACATATCCAAACGAATTGATATTGTATAACTTTACTACATCGGAACA
>NC_066515.1:4154860-4174860 GCF_024679095.1 Eriocheir sinensis
TGACGCGGCAATCAGACGGTTCGGGCAGTGGATTACGCAACACCCTTAGACTGAAGTGACAAATGAGCCAGACGTCAACCACAAATGGGAGCAGTACCAGCACACTATTACCAGCGCCTACCACACCTTCTTCCCCATCAAGACGTTCCCAGTCCATCCATCTGATACCCACTGGATCAACCCCACTGTCAAGAGGCTCATCTCGCAGAGAAACAGGGCCCACAACACAGACCCTTGCCCGCTACAGACAGCTCAGGAACAGAGTCATCAGGGAGATCAAACCTGCCAGAGCAAACTATTATCCTGAAAAAAATACACCATCTTAAACAAGCCTACAACAGACAGTGGTATCACAAGGTCAGGTCTCTTTGTGGACTCTGCAAACACTCGCCCTCCTTCCCTTGCACTTCACATTTATCACCTGACCGGGCGGCCGAGCAGATAAATACCCATTTCGCGGGTATCTATCAAAGCCTCCCAAAATTTGATCTCACCGCCCTCCCCACTTACCTACCATCCCCCTCCCCACCCCCCACCGTCCAGGAGGTTGACGTTTTCAATAAATTAAAGAAATTAAGGACGCACAGAGCTAGCACGCCCACTGACCTCCCAATCAAAATCTATAAGGAATTCGCCCCTGAACTTGCCCTCCCCATTTGCTCCATAATAAATGCTACACTTGAACAAAACCCTTGCCCTAGTGACTGGAAAACTTCCTTTGTCACTCCCATCCCCAAAATTTCCAGCCCTCAGTCCCTTAATGACCTAAGGCCAATCGCCATCACGCCCATTCCCAGCCTCATTTGTGAAGATTTTATTTTTAACTGGCCTTATGATGATATTAGTAGCCTCATAGACATCCAACAATTTGGCAACATGAAGCACTCCTCCACCACTCATTGCCTGGTCAGCTTTCTAGGTTTCATACACAGCCACCTGGACAAACGAGACACCTCCCTTGCCCTTGCTTTTGTCGACTTAAGGAAAGCATTTGACCTTGTAGACCACACTGTTGTCATTACTAAGTTCATTGAGCTGGGGCTTCACCCTAATATTATATCGTGGCTGACTGATTTCCTCAGCGCACGGCAGCAAATAGTTCGCTCCCAGGGCTCGGTCTCCCCTCCTCTTGAGCTGACGTGTGGCGTCCCGCAAGGCACTAAAATGGGTCCGTTTTGCTTCTTGGTGCTCATTAACAACGCCCTCATGGACACACCGCATCAATGGAAATATGTTGACGACAGCACCTTGGGCGTCCCCGTTAACAACAGGGATCCTGACTATGCACCTCTTCAAGCGTCGCTCGACAACCTTCAGGCATGGACGGTTGACAACAGTGTCACTATCAACCACACCAAGACCATGGTGATACACGTCCAAGAGAGATGTGCCACCTCCGCTGCTGTCTATTGGCTCACACCACCTCCAGGTTGTCCAGTCCACCAAACTACTCGGCATCACTGTGGACAACCAGCTCAACTGGAAGCTCCACGTCTCCAACACCGTCAGAGCAGCCTCCTACAAGCTGTACATGCTGCGTAGACTCAGGACGCTGGGTCACCGGCTGTTGAGCTGTGCAGTATTTACACATCTGTCATACTGCCAAAGCTCATGTATGCCTCCCCGGCGTGGTCATCGTCCCTTACCCTCACCCAACAACAGCAGCTTGAGAGGGTTCAAAAGAGGGCATTCAGGGTCATTTTAGGCCCTCACTACCACACCTACGACAATGCCCTGACCACCCTGAGTCTCCCGCGGCTCTCTGACAAGCACCAGGACGCCCTCAAAAAATTCGGAATCTTCCTGCTTCACCATCCTCGCCACCGCCACCTCCTGCCCCCCGACGCGCCTCCTCCCACCCGCTTCACCAGACACCACAACAAACTCAACCCCTTCAGAGCGCCGCGAACCGACCGTTACGAACGTAGCGCAGTGCCCGCGATGGTGCGGATGATAAACAATGCCCAGTGACAGTCATACCCAAAGGGCCGCGGTGGAGATTAGCACCTCGCCGCTACCCCTCTAAGTGCCCCCTTCACACCACCCTCCCTCTCCCTTATGTCTATATTTTTAACTCTCCCAAACCAACCCCAACCCTCTCTCTCCCTCTGGTGTAGCCTATTTACTATTAGTTTCTTGTATTTTTAATTTGTATATTTTCAGCCTAACGGCTGCCTTACATTAATAAACCTATTACTACTACTACTACTACTACTACTGCTACTACTCACACAATTAACTTTTTCACCATAACCATGCCAAAACAACAAACACCTGATGATGCTGAAAATGCTGTTGCCGCCACCACCGCCCCCGCCGTTATGCCGCAGCGCACGCCAAACGACATTCATGTATGGCAGTCAGCGTTAGAATAATGATAGTTGGCTTCATTGCAATTATTCAACGTGATTGCCAAAGATTAATGAACAATTATCACCTCTACTTTTCATCCTCTCTTCCCCCTCATTTTGTTCCCTTCAGTTCCCCATTACATTCAATACCATTCCTTCTAAACCTCCTACATTCCACATACTTGTCAATCCCCTTCTCCCCTTCGCCTCCCCTTCCATCCCTATCACTTAAACTCTCTATGTTTACCTCCCCATCCCAATATCATTTCCCATCTCCTTGAACCTGCTTACGTTCAAATCACCTCCCTTTCCTTAACTTTCAACACCACTCCCCTGTGCCTTTCCTTCGTTCCTCTTATAAACCTCTCTTTAGCTGTTTTACCTTTCCCCACTGCTTTTAAAACCCCTCTCCCTTACACCTCTTCTCCCTTTCATATCACTTTCACCCTTCACTTTGCCTCTTCTTATATTTCGATGTCTCTTAACGTCTTGCATTCCCTTTAAACCTTTCTGTCTTGTCTTCACTCACATCCACATTAATTTCATCGCTCCCGTTCAACTTCATCTCCTCTTCCCTTCTCTATCATTTTAAACTCTTCATTTTCTTGTCACACACACACACACACACACACTCAAACACACACACACACACACACACACACACACACACACACACACACACACACACACACACACACACACCTATACCTGCACCACCCTGGAAGACTAGGGCCCCATACACTACACTCCGCACCTCCCACCCACCCTTCCCCACTGCCCAACTACTCATTCCATAAATATTATTTGTAATTTGTTTATTTTCAGCCTTATGGCCTTATATTATTATTATTATTATTATTATTATTATTTTTATTATTATTATTATTATTATTATTATTATTATTATTATTATTATTATTATTATTATTATCGTAGTTATTATTATTACTTCACATCGCTAATCCTCCTTACATCTAGTCACTCACCCCTCCTAACTCCTAACATTGCCTAAATCACCACCTTCCCCTCTTCACTTTCCCCGTCTTATCGCATCCAACCTACCCATCCCAACCATTCCTACCCCAAAACGTTGCCGTAATCACCCCACCCCCTCTCCACATACGCCGTATTAACCCGCTCAAACCCACCGGCCAGCAACGGCACCCATCGTTTTTAAGTGGCCCAAAATTAAACGATTGGTGTGGTCGAGGGGTGGAGGGAGGGAACAGGCGAAGAAGAAAGCTGGCAATGCATTAGTTTCGTCGATGCGGGTTGTCAACTGCTGGTGCGGGAGCAATGCCACTTTGTGACTGATGTGGCGGCTGAACTAAATAAATAAAAAGGCAAAACGGGAGGCCAGGCGTTATAATTTGCTGAAATGCAATCCGTTTATCGAAGAACACAGCGGTTGGCGGCCTCATCCACCATGCAATGAGGCCGGATGAGAGGTGAGTGTGGAGGCGAGGGGAACGGGAAGGAGGTGGAGGAGGAGAAGGGGACGAGGAGGGTGAGGATGAGAGAGAGAGAGAGAGAGAGAGAGAGAGAGAGAGAGAGAGAGAGAGAGAGAGAGAGAGAGAGCAAAAGCGAACTAGAGAGCGGAACGAGCTAGAGAGCAAGAGCGAGCTCAAGTCAACAAGAGAGCAAGAGCGAGCAAGCAAGCGAGCGAGCGAGCGAGCCAGTGAGAGAGAGAGAGAGAGAGAGAGAGAGAGAGAGAGAGAGAGAGCAAAAGCGAGCTAGGGAGCAGGAGCAAGCGAGAGAGCGAGAGCAAGCGAGAGTCAACAAGAGAGCAAGGTTTACATAGACCATCAGACCACACAGACCCCATGGTCCAGACTAGATGGTCTGTCTTTAACCTAAGTGATTCTACATTAATTAGATGGCTCAAAAACGTTGCATTTCAACTCTATTTAATATTAAGTTCAAGGACGTGACTGTCGAGCTTTTTTTTAAAGAAGTCAATCGTGTTACACTTGACCACTGAAGGTGGGAGCTTATTCCATTCTTGCACTACAAAGTTGGTGAAGAAAAATTTGGTGCAGTCTGTATTTATTTGCCTACATTTGAGTTTTATGCCATTGCTCCTCGTTCGCAAAATGTCTTCGATCGTAAACAATTTTGATATGTCTACATTCGTGAAACCATTAAGTATTTTAAAACATTCGATCAGTTTTCCTCGGAGGCGACGTTTCTCAAGAGAGAACATGTTAAGGGTGGAAAGCCTTTCTTCGTAGGATTTGTTGCACCTTGTAATTTAGCAATGTCCTTTGCATGGTGGGGAGACCAAAACTGTACCGCATATTCCAAGTGTGGTCTGACTAAACTATTGTAGAGCGGAAGTATTACATCTGTATTCTTGAATAAAAAGTTTCTTTTAATGAAGCCCAACATTCTGTTTGCTTTCTTTGCTACATCGATGCATTGCTGTGAGAATTTGAGGTTTGACGCGATTTTGACCCCCAGGTCCTTAACGCATTGAACGCTTTTGAGTTTAACGCCGCGCATTTCGTTATCGAACTTCTTATTTCTTGTTCCAACTTGAGGGACCTTGCACTTGTCTACGTTAAAGGGCATGTCCCATCTGTCCGACCAAGCTGAAATTTTATGCAAATCCTCTTGGAGGCTTTGCCTGTCTTCGTCAGTGAGAACCGAGTTACCAATCTTTGTGTCGTCTGAAAATTTACTAATGCGATTATTGAGTCCAACATCCACATCGTTGATGTAAATAATGAAGAGCACTGGGCCAAGAACCGAGCCCTGAGGGACGCCGCTAGTGACCGGCGCCCACTCTGAGTTAAATCTGTCAATCACCACTCTTTGTTGTCTGTTGCTCAACCAATTCGCGATCCATTGGTGTAATTGACCCTCAATACCTATTTGATTTAATTTGTAAAGTAATTTATGATGTGGGACTTTATCAAACGCTTTCTGGAAATCAAAATAGACTATGTCTAATGATTTGGTTACATCATAAACTGAGAAGAGGTCATTATAAAAGGTCAGTAGGTTTGATAGGTAGGATCTCTTGCTACGGAAGCCATGTTGTGAATCCCCATTTAATGAGTGGTTTTCAAGGTAACGAGCGAGCGAGAGAGAGAGAGAGAGAGAGAGAGAGAGAGAGAGAGAGAGAGAGAGAGAGAGAGAGAGAGAGAGAGAGAGAGAGAGATACAAAGAGACGGATGGAGGGAATATGAAATAGATAGCAATGGAAAGGTGCACATGACAGACAGACATACAGAAAGACAGATAAAAGAGAAAAGGGAGAAAAAGCGTAAATGAAAAGAGTACACACACACACACACACACACACACACACACACACACACACACACACACACAAAACTTCATTTGGACCAGCCCCGGGGCTATCCAATCTGCCTGTATCATAACGTCACCCCAAACAACACTCCACCCTCACCCCTCCACCCTCCCTCATCCCTCCACCCACCCCCGAGACCCTTACCCCTCCACCCTCCAACAATCATCCCATCCACTCACCCGTCACCCCAACACAAACATGGTTCCGGACAAGTCGTTTACTATTTTATCCACCACCACTACCACTACCACCATCACCACCACCACTATTTCCACTCCTGACCAACGTTGCCAGATTGTCGTACTCAGCCGATTATATTTCCCGACTTCCTACCCCCAAACTGTCTTCTGGGCTCCAATAACGAAACTAATTTATAGTTATCGTTAAAAGAGTTAGATTCTGATGTTTCTTGGCAGTAGTTAGGCGTCAGAAACAGGTAAATATTATGCTTTGAGTACGACAATCTGGCAACGGTGCTCCTGACCTCCTCAAAGGGACGGACCTTGCCGCTCAGCACCCAACCCTGCTCTACACACCTTGTTTTTTTTTTTTTTTTTTTACAGACTCCTTGTTTTTGTGGATCGACTCCCTGTGTGTTACATTTTAACGTCACGACTTCCGAAGTCCGTTCATACACGTTTTAATTAACCTTCCACCTCTCACCCTACCCCATCCACCTTCCTCCCTACCTCATCCACCACCTCCTCTACCCTCTCCGCTTCCCCTTCATCCAACACCACCAGCACCCTCGATTCCTCTCCTATCCTCATCACCACCACTCCGTCTTTCTCTTCCATCTCCAACACGACCTCCACCTCCTCTTCCACTTCTGATACGACACCTAACCACACCTCATCATCCACCCTTCCCCCACCACACACTATTTTCTCTGCTACCACTTCCAAACCCACCTTCGCCCACGCTCCCTCTTGTACCTCACGCCCTTCCAAAAGAACTCACAAGACCATTCTCCCAGCTGTCATTTGCACGAACCAGACGCTATTTCCTGGCATGGAAAAACTGACTACGAGAGTCAACAAAGTGGGCGACAGTCTATTCAGGGGCCAACTCATGGAGTTTTGCGGCCGTAATACATCGACCCGGCAGCGTTTCTGTATACCTGGAGCCGGACTGGACGCTATTAAATCAGCTGTCGATGCTGTTTCAGTAAGCGCAAAGGAAGACACAGTGTATATGATCCATGTGGGAACTAACGATATGCAGTCAACTCGACCTCAGGACCTGCTGTCAAAATACCGGCAAGTCATTCGGAAATACAAGACAAAGCCCCCTCACATCATCGTCTTTGGAATTCTACTGAGAGTAATTACGTTCGCCGGGTTCAACAACAATGCGTACAGCGTCAACACTAGTCTAAAACAGTTATGTAATGATAAAGGCGTAGCGTTCACAAATGCCTGGCATTACTTCAATGAGCGCCCAGACTTATTTCGCGAAGATGGCCTCCACCTGAACGAGGTTGATTCGGCGCGGCTTGGAAGGCTCCTGAACGAGGCAGTTGAAAGCTTTTCGAAGAGCTATTCAAAAAACTGCTGGCGAGGGCGGGGCAAAGGCAGCCCTTGATCAACCAACTTGTAGGGTCGGTGCGGCTTACAAGAAACTGTATAACCAACGAGGCCTCCGACAAGCGAACTGATACTTCTCGTTGCGCCCAAAACAGGATTCACATTTCTGTTTTATACACAAATGCACGTAGTTTACTACCCAAAAAGGACGAAATTAGGGCGTATATTGCAACAGAGAAACCAGATGTGGTAGCCATCACAGATACTTGGGCCAACTCTTCACATCTAATATCCGAACTGTCATTTCCTGGGTACGAAAGCTTCCACAAAATTAGAATGCTCAAAAAAGGAGGAGGAGTAACTTGCTACGTAAAAAGTACGCTCCCTGCCATAAAAATAGACAAACAGGACGCAGAGAAATATGACTCCGTCTATGTGTTAATAACCGCAAATAATAAGAAACTAACACTTACAACCGTATACAGGCCCCCAAAACAACAGACAACCGACGACACTGGCCTGTACGAAGATATTCACTCTCTGAAACAAAACAAAGAAGCAATAATGATTGGGGACCTAATTGCCCTAACATTGACTGGGGACTGTTGAGTAGAGATCAAGAGGGTAGCAGGCTTATATAAATGGTGGAGGATTCGTTCCTCACTCAATTTGTAACTCAACCGACTAGAGAAATTCGCGACTGTGAAGTTGGTGAGAAACTTAATGGTTGCGATCACCACTTAAACCGTTTCAATGTCAACATAAGTCACAAACTCGTAGATAATCCGTCAGTGATATCAGATTACAAAAAAGCAAATTTCAACTTAGCCCGTAAACTACTTCCCCCTGCGACCTGGGACCAATTTAACCTAACCGGCAATACAATCGACAACGTGTAGAACATCTTCACAGATAAGCTGTTGGGGATAGAGAAGGCTACAGTACCTACGAAATCCAGGCGAGTAAATGGTACTGTAGATCCACTGTGGATGACCAGATAAATAAAAAGGGCAGTAAACTAAAAAAAAAAAGAGAATTATAACCTAATGAAAGAGAATGAATCGGCCGAAGCCCGTACACAGTACCACAACAGCCTCAGAGCTTGTCGCACCCTTATTCGGAGTAGTAAACTCAACTATGAAAAAAAAGTATCGCGCGACATCGACCAATTCAAAAAAAATCTTCACATACATCAGATCTAAAAAGAAAGTAAAATGCAATGTTGGTCCCCTGACAGACGAGACCGGATCTGTAACCCAGTACAGTAAACAGATGGCCAGAATCCTCAACAGTAACTTCGCATACGTATTCAAAGTCGAGGACATCGAAATCATTCCCGAGGGCCCTGACCCGCCAAGGGGGATCACGTCCCTAGAAATTGACTCAATATGCGACCACGAAGTGAAAAAAGTACTTGGACAAACTCGACACGAACAAGTCAACGGGACCCGAACGTTTGTCCCCGCGATTATTAAAAGAACTTAAACAGCAAATACTTCAGCCACTTTCTAACATATTTAACCGATCAGTACAACTGAACAATGTCCGAGAAGACTGGAAAATGGTGAACGTAACACCGATTTTCAAAAAAATAAGACAAAAGCGTTGCATTAAACTACAGGGGCATAAGTTTGACATCAGTGGCAAGCAAAATACTCGAGAAGATTATTAGAGACAAGCTTGTCAAGTTTCTAGAAGACAATAATATAATCTCTGACATCCAGCATGGTTTCAGAAACAAGCACTCCTGCCTAGCGAATCTATTAGACTTCTTCCAAGGTATATATAAGAACTGGGATGACCACATTCCCAGTGATGTTATATACCTGGACTTTCAGAAAGCCTTTGACAAGGTTCTGCACGAGTGCCTCCTTAATAAACTGCACTCGGCGGGCATTGGAGCCAATTTGATAGCATTGGTAAAAGATTGGCTCACCGACAGAAAACAACGAGTTTTACTCAACGGACAGATTTCCGAGTGGCTTCCAGTCACTAGTGGAGTGCCTCAAGGCTCAGTGCTGGGACCCATTCTCTTTATCAGATATATCAGCTACCTAGAATCAGGACTGAAATCCATAATATCAAAATTTGCTGATGACACCAAGGTGAGTGGAAAGGCCCTCACAAAGACCGACTGTGAAATCATTCAGAAAGACCTCAATCACATTACCGAATTGTCGAAAAAATGGCAAATGTCCTTTAATGCAAAGTGATGCACATTGGGTCCAGAAATAGCAACCACACATACATCATGAATTGGAAACCTCTGCAGGCGATGCAGGAGGAAAAAGACCTTTGGGTCACTAGCAGCACTGACATAAAACACGCGAATCACTGTAAAAAAGCATATAACAAAGCCAACACTATGTTAGGGTTCATAGCGAGGAACTTCGAGAGTAAATTCCATGGTAAAACCGCATCTCGAGTATGCAGTACAGTTCTGATCTCCTAATTACAGAAAGGACATTGACATACTGGAGATGATTCAACGACGCCCCACGAAATTGATTCAAACCTTAAGACCTCAACTGTACGAGAGACGACTCAAGCGACTCAATCTCTTTACACTGGAGAAAAGACGCCTACGAGGGGATGATTCAAGTCTACAGCGCCTGCAGCGCCGGTAGGCTTTCTTCAGGGGTCAGATGGTCGGTCCAAGCCCGTCATGACGCAGGCAATTTCTATAGTGGCGCCAGTTATGCTTGGCTCATGTTGCCCCCCGGAACTCATTCTTGATTCACTGGACGGTTTCTTCTAGAGTCCGGGTTGATGGGTGGCCTTCTGGACAGCATGTGGGTAGTCTTAGGCCACTCCGCGGTGAATGAAAAATTCCATGTGGTAGCGTGGGGATTCGAACAGACGTTGTCCATGACGTGGTGAATGTGAGCCCAGCACGCTAACCACTCAGCCACCGTTTACCCGTACCTGAAAAAGTTCAGTAACGTGGATTACTCCAAATTCTTTGAACTGCAAACCAACTCAGGAACTAGAAATAACGGTTTACCCATTCAGTCGAGTCGATGTAACACAGACATTGGAAGAAGTTTCTTCTCAAACCAAGTCATCCGCCACTGGAACAATCTTCCCTCAGAAGTAATAAATGCGAATCCCATCAACTCCTTCAAATATCTAATCTACCGTCATTTTGTTGCGTCAGGAGCACACTGAATACCGAGGTGCTTTCATCTGCTTCCCAGGCCCCAAGTGGCTGTCGAGCAGATTAATTCACCAAAGCGGGCAACCTCGTAATGAGCCAATAGGCTTTCTGTTGCCTGCACTTCCTTGTTTCCATGTTACCTTATTTATTCATCCCATTTTTCCCTTCCCTCCTTTCTCTTCTACTACCACTCTCCCTCCCTTTATTCCTTTCAAGCACACTTTGACTCTTTAATTTCAATCTTTAATCTGTTTATTTTTATTTTTTATTTTTTTATATTTTTTTTTACAACAAAGGAGGCAGCTCAAGGGCACACAAAAAAAACAATAATAAAAAAAGCCCGCTACTCGCTGCTCCCATAAAAGAATCAGAAGAGGTGGCCAAAAGCAAGGTCAAATTCGGGAGGAGAGGTGTCCTGACACCCTCCTCTTGAAAGAGTTCAAGTCGTAGGCAGGAGGAAATAGAGATGAAGGAAGATTGTTCCAGAGTTTACCAGCGTGAGGGATGAAAGAGTGAAGATGCTGGTTAACTCTTGCATAAGGGGGTTGGACAGTATAGGGATGAGCATGAGTAGAAAGTCGTGTGCAGCGGGGCCGCGGGAGGGGGGGAGGCATGCAGTTAGCAAGTTCAGAAGGGAGGCGGTGGCTGAGTCGTCAAAGTAACGGCCTCGTGTTCAGGAGGACGCGAGTTCAATCCCCGCCCGGTGCCACCAAGCTGGGATTTTTCAGCCGCCGCCGAGTGGCTTAAAACTACCCACATGCTGTCCAGAAGACCACCTATCAACCCGGACTCTATATTCTAGGATCAAAGATGAGCTCTGGGAGGGCAGCATGAGCCAATGCAAGATGGCGCCACTATAAACAACTTCGCGGCGGAATTTAAGAGGTAGAAGACTATCAGTAGGAGGAGAAGAGCTGATGAGACGAAGAGCCTTAGCCTCCACTCTATCCAGAAGAGCTGTGTGGGTGGAGCCCCCCCACACGTGAGATGCATACTCCATAAGAGGGCGGACAAGGCCCCTATATATGGATAGCAACTGCGCGGGGGAGAAGAACTGGCGGAGACGATACAGAACGCCCAACCTCGAGGAAGCTGATTTAGCGAGAGAGGAGATATGAAGTTTCCTGTTGAGATTTTGAGTTAAGGATAGACCGAGGATGTTTAGTGGTGAAGAAGGTGACAGCTGAGTGTTGTCGAAGAATAGGGGATAGGTGTTTGGAAGATTGTGTCGAGTTGATAGGTGGAGAAATTGAGTTTTTGAGGCATTGAAGGACACAAGGTTCCTTCTGCCCCAATCGGAAATGATAGCAAGGTCTGAGGTTAAGCGTTCTGCAGCCTCCAGTCTGGAGTCGTGTACTTCCTGTTGTGATGGTCTTCTATTGAAAGAAGTTGAATAATGCAGAGTGGAGTCGTCGGCGTACGAGTGGACAGGACAGTTTGTTATGGAAAGAAGATCATTGATAAATAACAGGAAGAGAGTGGGTGATAGGACAGAGCCCTGTGGAAAGCCACTGTTGATAGGTTTAGGGGAAGAGCAGTGACCGTCTACCACCGCAGAGATAGAACGGCCTCTTCATTTTCTGATCTTTTCAATTTTTCTCAACTTTCATCTCTTTAGACCAATCCAACACCCTCCGACTCTTATTTTTTTCCTTTCTCTTCCTTCGTCTCTTCGCCCATCCTCTGTCCTCCCATATCAGAAAACACATTCACTGTCCTCTGTCGTCTCATCTCTCCCTCTCTCCCTTCCTCTCCCCACCTTTTAGTTTCCCACTCCCTCGCCTCTCCGTTTAATCTCCATCTCCTTCTCCCTTCGTCCCCCTCTACCAGACATCACCAGCGGCCAACATAAGAGGAAAAAACGCAATCCCCAATACTATTTTCTTTGTCTACATTTTCATTAAGCCGAATTGGCTACCAGGTCGCAACGGGGACGCTTTACCTTTTGTTTACCAACTTTTTACAGGTTTGGTGTTGCCTACCGCAGCACCGTGTTTGTAAAGCACTTATTTTAGGACCAGAAGTCGAAATAAGCTAGAGATGCTAGAAAGCAAAATACAGCCATAAGCAAAATATTCAGGAGACGAAACTTCTCTTGTTGCCTTTTGCAGTCCTGTCCAGTATGGTCAACGTGATGTAAGCCTTTGTAACGGTTCCCGACTTAGTAGTTTCGTCTTATCTTCATATTATTCCTTCTTGTCCTCAACTTGAATGTTTAAACTTCTTGCTCCTCATTTTCTTTTAGTATCCTTGATCGTTTTATCCATAATTGTGTAATAAATATTTTTCTTGTACCGCTGTCTTCATGCCTTGTTTGCTGGAGTAATATATCTGCTATTTATTCTGTGGCGTTTTCGAGGAAGTTGTGCATTGCCGTTCACGAGGTAGATACGGGCCAGCGTACATTTGGCCTCTAAAGAGATGCAAACCTTAAAACCTATGAGCAATGACTAATTGTGAATATTTTTTTCCCGACCAGCACGTAGCGTGTTTGGACTTTGGCTCCATAAAAAAACTTGTATTCCGGAATCCCAACATAGAAAAAAGAACTGAGTTCACTCAGAAAAGTATCTCTCTGACAATTCTCCGGGTGGCCGCGTGTGCGCTGCTTGTATAGCCAATACCATCTATTTCGCGTAATGGAGAGGAGGGAGAGGAGGGAAGGGGAAGGATGAGGGAGGGCAGCAAGAAGGAAGAAAGAATGGATTGGAGACCCAGAAAGGTAAGGAAGAAAAGGACTGGGGAAGAGAAGGAGAGAAGGGAAAGGGGAGCACGAAATGACAGGAGGGATGGGGAAGAAAGGGTGATGGATTAGGGAAGGAGAGGAATATGCGGGAGGGGTAAAAGAGAATTGTTGAAGAGAAAGACCTCTCTCTCTCTCTCTCTCTCTCTCTCTCTCTCTCTCTCTCTCTCTCTCTCTCTCTCTCTTACACTCTGCCGTTGTATGTGGCATATGGATAAAGCAGAAACAAGAATAGGCTTGGTCTTTATTCTGGCCGCACACACCCACCCTCATCCACCTGCACACACACGCTTTCAGTGGCATTAGTAAAGAGCTGTTGCTGTTGCTATCGGCGGTGGTGATGAAAATTTATATAATGATGCTGCTAATTAAGATATAATTGATGGCAATTGAGACTGGTGTTGGGTGATATTAATATTGTTTTTTTTGTGGTTTTATAGTGGTGGCGGTGGTAAAGGTGGTGATAATGGAGGTGATGGTAGTAGTCGTGATGTAGGTGATGGTGGTGGTGATGGTGGTGGTAATGATGGCCAGCCAAGCCTCATTTATCTGAAGGACGAGTGTTTTTCTTTTCATTTCCGCGGCGTCATGACCAGACAGCACTCGGACGGCATTTTCTTTATACACACACACACACACACACACACACACACACACACACACACTCACACACACACACACACAGACTCACCCCATCACCCCCCTTACTCACACTTGTTTATATCTACTCCTGAAGCCAATGACCACTAAGAAAATAACAGTCAACAATCATCGGGAAAGAAGCAATGGTTTCTCTTGGGAGACAACAATATCACCTTTCCAGTCATTTAAGCGACTAAAAGAAATGACAACACCTGAAAATAATCTCAATACTTATAAAATATACACATAATAATCACCACCTAACGTTCATTTCGAAATGGAAAAAAATCACAAAATAGCTTACACTAAAAGCAAATTTCAAAACACGTGGAAAATGCTAGAAAACCATGCATGAAATCTATGTATTTTGACATTATTCGAAGGGTATATACACACACATGGTTTTGGACGGAGCGCGCGTGAAGCAATTAATCAGTTTCTGGTACACACGGATGCACGCACGCTTGCTCGCATACCAAATGGTGCAGCGGCAGGAATAAGCTCCTCTGCAATTACTGAGCAACTTTAATTAAAGAATAACATACTACACTTGAGCGTTTTATTCCTGAACTTTTAACCAAACGACCATCATTATAATTATCTCCTCTTTCCTCTTCAATTCCTTCATTTTTTTCCTTTCATTTCCTTCTTTTATTCCTTTTCTCAACAACTCTTTCCCTCTTTTCTCCCTTCCTTCATTCTTTCCACCTTACTTTTATCATTCACTATGTCTCCTCGTTCTTGTTCGATTATCTACTTTCTGGCTCCCTCCTTCCTTCCTCCCTCCTTCCTTCCTTTCTTCCTTCTTTCCTTCCTTCCTTCCCTCCTTCCTTCCTTTCTTACTTCTTTCCTTCCTTCCTTCCCTCTTTTCTTCCTCCCTCCCTTTCTTCCTTCCTTCCTTCTTCCTTCCTTCCTTCCTTCTTTCCTTCTATACTTCCCTCTTTTCTTCCTCTCCCCCTCCCTTCCTCCTTCCTACCTTCCTTCCTTCCCTCTTTTCTTACTACCTTCCTTCCTTCCTTCCTTCCTCACTCCCTCCCTCCTCCCCTGTTTCCCACTCTTCCCAGCCAGGCACGGGAGAACAAGAGAACGTTGGGTTTATCTCATTAGCAGCCTCCGACTCAAACATAAGTGGCGCGGTAACTTAGCGCGGGAGCAGGCAAGGCAGGCAAGGAGGAGGAGGAGGAGTACAAATGAGTACAAAGGGAAAGCAAACAGCAACAGATTTCTTGGTCCTAACTAGGATGTTTGTTGTTGCTACCATCAACTCTAATCTACGAGTCAGAGACACAGGACAGCAAAGGAGAAGGCTCCTCCCTTCCCACCAGTCCCAGCCGAGGCTGGCACGAAAAGGAAGAATACCATGTAGTATAGAAAAACTACAATGGAATTTTACATGGACAGAAGGAAGATCATACACGTCAACTAAACTAACACTACTTTATGTTAGACCGGAGCAAAATAGCGGATGTTCGGGTTAGCTTTTAAATATTTGTCTAGTCGTTTTTTGAACGTGCAAATAGTTTCGCTTTCGACAACGTTTTGAGGCAAACCATTCCATACATTGATGACACGGTTGAAGAAGAAGTGTTTTGATTCATTTGATTTGAAACGCTTCCTCGTTATTTTGTATCCATTGTTTCTTATTACACTTGATTGAGAGACTGTAAAATAATCATGAACATTAACGTTATCGAATCCCTTGAAATTTTTAAACACTTCTATAAGGTCACCTCTTAGCCTGCGCTTTGAATAAGTTCAGTTCTTTAAGTTTGTCTTCGTACGGTTTGTTTCACAGTCTAAGGATCATTTTAGTAGCTTGACGCTGCACCCTCTCGAGTTTATCTATATCTTTTCTGTAATAAGGGGACCAAACCTGAACGCAATACTCAAGATGTGGGCGAACTAACGAATTGTACAGTGTCAATATTATTTTTTCTGATGTGTTCAAATGTATGACCAATAAATCCGGTCAGTTTGTTGGCAGTTTTTACTAATTCTGTGCGATGTTGACTCAGTTTAAGATCGTTCGAAATTATTACTCCAAGATCTTTTTCTTTGCTGGCTCCGTTAATTTGATAATGAATACGATGGTTGTTGATTCCGATATGCATAACCTTGCACTTTTCAATATTGAAATTTATTCGCCATGTTCGTGCCCAACTACTTAAACGTTCGAGATCAGCTTGGAAGCGTTCTTTATCCACTGTCGTAGTGACTATGCTGGCTATTTTTGTGTCGTCGTCAAATTTCGATATTTTACACGATAGCCCCTCGTCAATGTCATTTACTGACACTAAAAACAGAGCAGGTCCCAACACCTACCGCTGTGGAACACCGCTTTTGATATCTCGCCAGTTAGATGATACACCATTCATAACAACTCTGTTTACGGTCGGTAAGCCAGTCTTTGAGCCACTTATGAATATTAATACCGTGAGCTTGCAAACTGCTAAGGAGGCTGTTGTGAGGGACTTTGTCAAATGCTTTCTGAAAGTCCAAATATACAATGTCTACTGATTGACTTTCATCGAATACATTAAAGATGTAGCTGAAGAAATCGAGAAGGTTAGTCAAACAGGAACGTTTGTTTCCAAAACCATGCTGCGAATCCTTAATTAGTCTGTTATCTTAAAAAAAAAACCTACCATTCTCCACGAATGATCGTCTCAAAAATTTTGCATACGATTGAAGTTAGACTGATCGGTCGATAATTACCTGGTTGTTACTTGTCGCCATTTTTAAAGATAGGTGTTACGTTAGCGAGTTTCCATTCTAGTGGTACTGTTCCTGTGCTCAGCGGCTTTGAGAATATGTTCAAGAGGGGCTTGCTGATCTGATGTTTTGCCTCTTTAAGAATACGCGGGAATACTTTATCTGGGCCGGGCGTTTTGTTTACTTTAATATTATCGATAATTTGTACTTTATCACTTTCTACAATGTCGCTAATACTACTCAAGGATGTGTCATCAATATATCTAGGGGCTTCCGGTTGCCTCTCGGATAAGATTTCTTCTGTAAAAATGAAGGCCAAAAAATCACTCAATATGTTAGCGATTTCTTCATCATCATTTGTGAATTCGCCATTTACAGTTGCTATTGGGCCAATACTGGGGGTGAGAACTTTTGTATTTCTTACGTAGGCAAAAAAATCTTTAGGATTTGTTTTGCTGGCGCTTGCAATATGAAGCTCTAGGTTTCTTTTATCGAGACGTATGATTCTTTTTATTTCTTGGCGAAATCATTGGAATTCAATTTTATCTGTTTCATTATTTGTAATCAAGTGTTTGCGACGCGCTTGATTCTCATTCACAATTTGGCGTTTGGGTTGATTGTTCCACCACTTAGGCTTCCAGTTGGCTGTTGGTCGTCTTTTACGGAATGGTACGCATAAATTCACGGCTTTACTTAAAGTTTCTGTGAATGTTTCCCAAGCTTTATTTATATCTGAGGCTGCAGAAATTTCGCTCCAGTCTCCATTCGCTAGTAAATTTCTTTGTTTGTCAAAATCAGCACGTCGGTAATCAGGTATTATTTCTTCACTCGTTTTCATGTCCTCTTTTATTTTTATTTTAAACGAAATCATTCGATGATCGCTGTCGCTGAATTCTGTACCAACATTGAGATCATTAACTAGGCTTTCTTTAGTTGTGAGAACTAGATCGAGGATGTTATATTCGCGAGTTGGTTTGTTAACATGCTGATAAAGCGCACTTTCTAATAAATTACCGTATAGATCGTGACCTGAGTGTATATTTAACGAGTCTCCCCAACTCTTTATTGGTAAGTTAAAGTCTCCCATAATTACAGTTTCAAATTGATTGCATATGTTATAAATTTGTTCGAACAGTTTTCTGTATATTTCCATTGCTTGGGTTGGCGGTCTATAAACAATGCCAATAACTAATTTACTTGAACGGTTTTTAATTTTTACGAAAACGGTGTCTATATTATTTATTCTTTCTACATTGATAACACGTGGATTTAAACCAGCACGAATATATAAGATGACGCCACCACCAACTCTGTTTTCTCTGTCGCAAAGAAAAATTGAATAGCCGGGTAAGTTAAATTCCGCAATAAAATTTATGTTATTTGTATTCAACCATGACTCCGCGGCGGCGATAATGTGGAAGTTTTCCGTTGCAGCAAGTTCTTCCAGGTCTGTGAATTTATTTCGAATGCTGCGGGCGTTTACGTAACACGCGTTTATATGGTCATGGTGGGATTTGTTGATGGTCCTTTAATTGCTTACGTGGCGTTCTCTGTCGGGATTCTCTGCTTTTTTTTTTTTTTTTTGCTCTAAAAAGTGACACCTGCTCATTGAGGAGTTTCCCATGTCGAGCCGCCCCGACTGTATATAGAAGCACACCATCGCGTTCGTACAAGTCATTCGCACCATAGAAGTTATTCCAAAAGTTCACAAACTCGACATTTTCTTGACCACATAATGGCTTTAGTCGGTTATTAGTGCTGAAGGCTTTACTGTAAAAGGTGTTACTTTCTCTCATGCGCAGGAGGATACCAGATATCATTATGTTGTTTTTTCCTTGAATTGTCGGATGAGTCTACGATACTTTTCCATTAATTCTTCTGAACGATTGGCCCTTACGTAGTTTGTTCCGACATGAATGACGAACAGTGAGTTTTGGTCTGAGCCGGTCATAACATCGCCGCGCGCCGCAGTGATGCCATCTACACCTATACCAGGGAAACACATGCGCTTAAGTTTCTCATATGAAACACGACCGCAAAATTCTGTTGACTGACCTCTGACCATTGAATCGCCAATCAACCGAGTTTCGTGTTCCTTTTCAACTTTCTCCTTTAAAATAGCAAATCGATTGAAGGTCGTGAGTTCCAACATTTTTCTTGGCGTATAAGTATATATATATATATATATATATATATATATATATATATATATATATATATATATATATATATATATATATATATATATATATATATATATATATATATATATATATATATATAAGTATTCATTACAGGAATGAAACCGTCATCAGGTGCTTCTCGGATTTCTCGTGACTTGGGCATAGGTCGGTACGGTCGGGTTGGGCAAAGAAGGGGCAGTGTCGCTAGTCTGCGGCACAGCTATGTTGGTCGCAACAAACTCCTTCAGGGATTCGTGTTGTTTTTCTAAAATGTCATATTTCATTTTCAATTCGTCATACTTACGGTCGCTAACACAAAAGCGACAAGCAGAGGAGTTTCTAAAATACTTAGGAGCAAACTTCTCGCAACATACTTCTCAATCCCTCAGGTTGGTCAGCATTTTGGATTAGCAATTTCTTAACTGACAATGAAAGCAAATAGGGCGCAGTTTCTGTAAACTTAATTAAGGGTGTCACCATAATACAATTTAAAAAAAGTTAAATGTATAGAAAACAGATACTGCGGTTTCCCAGTGCCCCACGAAAGTAAAGGTATGAAGACCTCCGCACGGACAGAAAAAAACAGAAAATGGCCATTATGAGTGATGGGCCTCCGGATTTGAAGCTGGCAACCTTGTCAACCCGGTCGAATTTGTCCTTGAGTTTTGTCCCAAAAAGACTGGGGCCGGCGTGGTTACCCAGCACCCACACTAGGCAGAGAGAAAGGAGTCAGCCACCCAAGAGCATCACAACATGTGTCCCCCTTCAAGCACGAGCCTTGCGAGCCCTGGCCCAAGGCCCCTGTCACCAGGTGTGCTCCGAGGACTTCCGCAGAAAAAAAAACACCGCCGCGAAGACTCCGAAGTGACTAGAACCTCCCGGGATAGTGAGAGAAACATCGGAGGAAGACTGAGACTAGAGGCTGGGTAGAATGCCTGTAGAAAGGAAGGAAAGGAGGGGATGTGTAATCAAAGTGTAAGGGAGGGTGACAACCCTTGGATAGACTACCCATAGAAAGGGGAAAAAAATAATAGTCCGTAGAGAAATTAAGAAGTCCCTTTTAGTCGCCTTTTACGACACGCAGGGAATGCGGTGGTGGAATTTTTTCACCCCCCAACCACAGAGGAGAGGAGGAGGAAGAGGAGAAGGAGGAGGAGGAGGAGGAAGAGAAGGAAAGGTAGTAGTAAGATGATGATGATCACGGAGACAACGAGGAGAGGCAGGAGGAAGGGAATGAGGAGGAAAAGGAGGAGGAAGAGCGTAAGGAGGAAAAACGGAAGGAATGGGAGGAAATGGAAGAGACTGAAGATGACGTAGGGAAATTATCATTAACATCATCTTTGTTACTATTATTATTATTATTATTATTA